>NC_142525.1:19392315-19554815 GCF_964205215.1 Stylophora pistillata | reverse complement strand
TCAGATGAACGTTGTATATTCTAGAAGATGAGATTATCCTCTCCATTAAGGCTTGTATGGCTTGTTTTCACAAGCAGCACAAAATACTGCAATGCAAAAACATGTTGCAACCTTGAATCAAGCTGTGTTCACATGCAACTGGGGTTGCTGGTCAATTTTCCATAGGCAGCAACCCATTGATACCCTCTGACATTGTACATTTTGCAAAGTTGCCCTTAGAGGCTTAATGGCAACAGTTTCATTGTTGGATGTTGTGTGACCCTAAAGTAACCAATAAGAGCATGTTATTTTGGCTATAATTTTAGCTGCATTAGAAAGAAATGGAATGGTTGGTGAGAAGCTCTTATGCCTCTTAAAAGATGCTCTAATTTGCATTAATCATTGTAAGGTGTTTTTTCTATTCTTCAAAACTGCAGATTTACATTAAAACAGCCTTTGAAAAACAAGTTCAAAATTGTTTCCTTATGAGCAAACAGTAATATCCTCCAAAAAGTTGGACAACAACTTATTTCAATAATGTACTTTTCAGTTTCATTACCCCAATGAACAAGAATATTGAGGTGAAAAAACTGTGTTGTTAATTTATGCCACTTTACCATGCATTTAAAAGAGAATTGAAAGTTGTTTAAGAAGCTAGAACTTAATAGCATAGCAGACTCAAGAGCTTGAAACCACCACATATTCTCATGTTAAGTCACTATGTCTAACAATGGATACTATAACACATACCTGTAATATGCTTGTATTGCACTTTCTGACCAGTAAGCTTGACATTAATTTTTCAATCGAATTTCTTGCATAGCATCCAGCAGGTAGAATCTCTAATTTTATATAGTGAGGTCATTTAAATGGATTGGAACCATTTTAGCTAGGTGAACTATTTATTTGACCAACCTAGTTAGACCATTTGATCTGAGATAATTTTCACCGATTGGACCATTTTAACCAGTTGGACCAATTTATCTAGTAAGACCATTTTAAGCATCTGGTGCATTTTACCTAGTGAGACCATTTTAACCAACTTTACCATTTTAACCAGTCGCACCATTCTATCCAACACCTCACTTTAACCTAATGGACCTTTCTATTAATATGGACCAATTTATCTAGTTAGACCAGTTTAAGCAGTTGGACCATTTCATTGGTTAGACCATTTTAACCAGTTGGACCATTCATACCAGTTGAACCATTCTATGTAGCTAGGCCGTTTTTACTGGTCTAACCACTTTAGTTAGATCATTTAATCTATTGAATCCTTTTAGCTGGTTAGACCACTTTAACTAGCTGGACCATTTTATATTTACCAGCTGGATTCTTTAACTGGTTGGCCATTTACACCAGTTGTGTCATTTTGAATGGAGTGAGTATCTAAATCAGTGGGGTACATTCATTAGTTGCAGTGTCTTCACCTGTTAGATCATTTTGATTGGTTGGATCACTTTAACTGGTGGAGCAATCTCAACTGAGAGTGACCATTTTAACTAGTTGGAGCATTTTTAACCAGTTGAATCGTTTTCTTTAGTTAGGCCATTTTATTTAGTTCCACCATTTTACCCGATTTGATCATTTTAGCCAGTTGGACCATTTTCTTGAATTACACCATGTCTACCTGGTGGACCTTTTTCTATAATTTAACCATCTACCACTTGGACCATTTTATGTAGTTAGACCATTTTAACCCATTGGACAATTTAACTGGTCTAACTGGGAAAATTGGTGTAACTTGATAAAAGGTCCAACTAGGTTAATTTGAATTTGAACATGGCGGAGTACTACTGATGAGGATCGTAATTGATCGAAATCGATTTGGAATTCCGCTACATTTTTACTAGTGACTTTTTATATACCATTTTACACGTTTTTACAATTCTTGTATTCGTTTTATAGTAGTTTTTAGTGCGTCGAACGTGACTACGAGACGTTATGTCTAGCAAACTGACTCAATAGGTTAAATGCTTTAATCAGATAAAATGGTCCTAAAGAGTTAAGCTGTTGTAGCATTGTTTATAGTTTGACCATTTTAACTAACTGGACCATTTTATCTGGTTACAAAATGTTGTCTAGATAGCATATTTTAAAGGTTTGGACCATTCTAACTATTATATAAGACTGTATTTACTGATGGGAAGTATTTTAACTAATGGGATCATTTTATCTACTTTCTGTATTTGCATTATTAATTGTTAAAATCTCAGATTCAAAATCCCGTGACTTTTAATCAGTATTCGTTTCAGCAATTTAATGTGTGTAAATCAAGGGAGCTCTTAGAAGTGAGGCACAATATACATTTCAGAGTGCACAGATTATTAAAATCAGCTACTTTTGTCCCAAAATCTCTCAAAATAATATTTTGATTACAACTGTAGGAGAACAAAGAAGCAAAGAAGAGGCTGGAAGAAATAGTAGATGAGCTGAAAAAGGAGTTGTCTGCTGCAGAACACCAGTTACAGAAAAATGATATGGAGATCAAGGTACACTGCAGCTTTCAATTTGTCTGGTTGTCAAAGCTTATGAAAAGTGTTACAGATGATATACATCATACAAAGAAGGGTTAAATATTGGTTTTAGACAGCTTCTGCTATTGACCCAAATAAGCTCTATCAGCAAGGCTGTGCTCTAGTGGCGCCCAGTCACCTCAGGTGACTAACATTTGGTACTAGGAGACTGAAAAAATATTCTGGTCGCCCAGCCGGCGGGCGCTCGGCCTCTTGTGCAGCATTCGCTTCTATGGTAAATCTGATGATTAACTGCTACAATTTTATTTGGTTGAATTATGAGCATTATTAGCAGGAAAAATATTCTTTTGCGTGACACGTAGTCGAATTGTTCACGTTTGAAGATTTCGAAGTAACTGTCACGTTTCATTCCACATGATTTTGCACGAATCCAAATAATAATTATTGAAACAATAGTTCCTGTCACTTCACACGTGATAAACCGCACGGATATTGCAAAAATATGTGTTGAACACCGTGATTTTCCTTGAGATGATCAATGTCTAATTTATTTCAGTGTTTCAATGGATTTGGAAAGTCACGGTAGGGGGTTTATCTTTCTTTCAAACTAAGATTCTTTCTATGTGCAAATTTCCGGCAAGCCAGCCTTGTTTGTAGGTGTTTATTGATCGCTCTGAGAAGCGACTTGCAATTACTTTAGGAAGATTTAGCAAGAACGGAGCTTATAATGATTTCATAATTAGACCTGTTTACTTTGGTGCTTTCGAATGAAAGTTCTAAGTGGTTTTAAAATGTCCAAAGAAACACAATTGCCATTTTGAAAAATAACACAAGCTCACCACTAAAAATAGCAACACACTGTCGCGTGGTGTGGAAATTTTAATTTTCAGAAAAAGATTTAATATGCAGCTTAATTCCACAATCCCACAGCTTTCCTGCAAGTGTTCAGAAAAAGAGAACGTTTTACTTTCAAAGCGCCATGATTTAGTGCAGATTACCGTTCCTGATGGTTCTCATGGCCAGACTAGCAACTCTATTTTTAATTATACCTGTAAATATCCAGTCAATTTTTCGTTGACTTTCTGAAAATTTCAGCTCTCCACATTTAGTCAGTTGCAATATGTACAGCTTTTTCATTTTACAAAAAAATGGACAAACAAGGAAATTATTTTTTATGGAAAATCTCTTAATGCAGGAGGTATTTTATTTTAGTCATTTGGCCTCTTGCTTTACATAAAATCGGCAAGCTTCGCAGATGACTCAAGCTGTAGAATGGTGAGCTTAACGATCGCTAAGGCTGTGAAAAAATGTTAGGAGATGGGTCCATTAACTGGGAGTCAAACTCGCTTGTGCCAAAAAGGAGCCAGAAGTTATCTGACAGTGTATTATAATAATATGGATATTATCAACAAAGTTGAAATGGTAAATTGGCCACCATAACAATTACAAAAGCTGACGTTTCAAGCGTTAGCCCTTTGTCGGAGCAAATAGAGGAATTGTGGGTTGTGTGTGCTTTTAAAGGCAGAAAATGGAGCTACGTCATTGGTGGGAACATGGCAACAAGAAAAACACAAATAAATTAGTGGAATGAAAAGCATTCATTGATCCCTGTGGGATTTAGACTGCCGGTTTGAAAGATGAGCTTTTGTTCAAGAGATTTACGGCTTTCCATGCTACCTAAATGTAAGGAAAGACCACAGATTGCCATATGTTGCTTAGAATGATTAGGTAAATTAAAGTGTCTAGTGACTGTTTTCGATGTGTCCTTGTCATTCTTTTCCACGTCTCAAAGGTGTTCTCGGAATCGGTCACCTAGTCTTCTGCCTGTTTCGCCGATGTATATCTTTTTGCAATGAGTGCAAGTTATGGCGGAGGTGCAAGTGAAGTGATCGGTGAAGTGATTGGTGATCGGTGATCGATGATTATAATGATAATAATGCTTTCTAAACAGCTTCAATTATTGAAGTTTATGGTTTGATTAAATATTAAGTGATTAAAACATGAAATAAATTAATATTAATTGCTTGGTTAATTAATCAATTAATTAATTAAGTTTTGGGCAACCAACTTGAAGGGCTGGGCACCCTAGCTGGAATGGTTGGGAGCCCAAAGGGCTCCCTGAAAATTTTCTTAGAGCACAGCATTGATCAGGTTTTGTTTCTGCAGGTTTTCTGTTTCTGCTCAAGGTGATGAAGACATCAGTTGCAAAGAAATTAAGATTATGTCATATTTTAAAGTGTTACTGCAAATGTCTCTATGAGACTAAAATGTAATTTTCCACTGTGACTGAGGGGGAAAAAAGAGTATATAAATATTTTCATCGCAAACTACTCAGGCCCAGGAAGGGGTCACATGACCTGTAGCAGGCAGTTTTCATTGCACCCGCCCACCTACTCAGCCACTCACCTATTTTCATGGATTTATGTACAAACAACTGTTCAGATTTAGTTGCTGGCTGCAGATTCTATCAACATCCAAGCACAAAAAATGTCTTGAAATGTAATCTGTGGTCTAAATACAAGCAGTAAGTTAGACAATTGTGTGAAAACTCCTGTATTTTTTCTTGCTTTTTGTGCATATTTACATATACATCAGCATCACTAATTATGTTTTTCTTGTAAGGCTCTGGATGTCCAAGAGGATAATTTAAAGCAGCAAATAGTTCATCTTAACAACAAACTTGTTGAAAGTACTCCTGACAAAGCAAGGCTTAAGGTGCTCGAAGACACCGTTAAAAACCATGAAAAAGGTCAGTGAAACATCTTCAGGACTTATTTCTGGGCCAAGAAACCTTTCAGGTCTCTTTCATTGTCCCTTAGGCTTGAACCTTGGCAACCTTTAAGTCCATTGATGTAAACAGAGGATCAGAATTAAAGCTACTACCTTCAAATTGAAAATAGCATTTCAACAGAATGTCACACTGTAATCTGCAATGTGAAAAGAAAAAAACATACTTACCACCTAGGGTCTCATTATTCACAGGAAAAAAAGGATGATCATACCTTAGAGTTCCAAGATCTGTTTGTTATTTGTCCCCTCTAGCTGCTTTGCAAGTTAGTTACTAGAATTCGGTCATACATACATCATTAGACAACTACTTTGACCTGATAAGTTTGAATATTGTCATTACCTCTTTGTTGGACAGTGTATTGATATCATTGTATGGAGAAGTTACTTACCGCTGGGAGTTAAAGGGCTAAGGTTTTCATTGACACCTCTAATGCCCGTAACCCCCAAGGCATGACAAACCCACCTTTCCCTAAAACACCCATCACTGCCTTAGAAAAGGGCAACCATAGTCATTCCTCAGCCCCACTCTGTTACGTTTTTGTATTCTGTTTCCATCTTGATTTACAAGAATGATAAGGAATAATTTGGCCTCTTTTGCACAGATTTAGACAGGTGACGAGAGGTACTAATGCTTGAGCCTGTGATTTCCAAAGCATGTGTGACTAAGGCAGGTTCTGATGTTGTTATTTGAACAATGAGACAGACTTATAGCCACAATAAAATTTATTTATACAGGAAAGTACAAAAGAAATAATACTGATAAAAACGAAAGGGTGATTGCAAGCTAAAATAAATAAATGAGAAATAGCAAATCACTAACAAAATAATTAATTTAAAATAATGAAATAAAACAATTAGTAAAACATTCAATCGATTGTCATACAATGGCAAGGTACTAAACTTAACAAACAAGACAATTTTAAAGCATTGCACAACAGAACAGTAATCATTGAGTGACACTTAAAAGACTAATCCTCTTAACCAAACCTAGGACTATTGAATGGTGGGCTATTCTTAGAATTATACATAAAATGACTGAAAACAAGTCAATACTGATAAAAACAATAGCTCAAAACAACATAACATTAGATAAGACTAATTTCAATCAAGATTTCATATTTTCTTCGACTTAAAACTAGGAAGACTGGCAAAATCTCATTCTGTGACAGGACAACATCTGTCCTTACTGATGAACTAAACAATGAAGACTGTAGTGAAATATCTGATTTCACCAATACAGACGTTCTGAAAGCTGAATGCAATCTTGACACATTTTGAACATGAATCAACTAATATAAGGATTCAAGCAAAGACTAAACAATTGGATTGAGATAAGTACACATGAACTGTATTATTTTTGAACTCAAACTGTAAGACATAGGTCAAATGTGACCTACCAAATCCTCAGTAAAATAGGTCACTAACTTGAGGTTACATGTTTTGGAGTTACTTTTTTGTGACCAAGAGGTTCTGAGCTTGTAAGTGCTGGTCTTGATGCTCTGAACTACTGAGTTAAACTAAGTAACTGCACTTCTTTTATAAGGAATTGAACAATAGCAGGAAGTTCTTTAAGATTTTGGAAGTTAGGTGTGATCATTCTAAAGGAAATTTAGCTGCAAATCCTGTGTTTAGGATGATTTGGTTATCATAGGAAATAGTTAGGTGTGATGGTGTGACATAAAGGAAATTTATGATGCAAATCCTGTGTGTATGATAATTTGATTATCATAGGGAAATGGTTTCTGAAGATGTAATTCTAAAATTATAACAAAAAGTATTGCAATGTCATGCACAATTGTGAGCCTGGTCACATATGCCAGTAAAACACTACCCCTGCACAAAAGTCTAAAAAAAAAAAACACTTAGGTGGACTTCTAATGCATGTCTATTGTAAAGTTAGCAAGGAGTGGTGAAGTTTTCAACGTAGGACTTATGAAAGAAGGATTTTGGAGAAAGTGGTAAATTTAGTGGTAAATGGGCAGGTTTCTAAGTTTGCTGTAGTTGATCTCTACAATAAGCACATGGGAGGTGTTGATCTTGCAGATCAATTGCATAGCTATTACTCAGTTAGTTGCTCCTCTCGGTATAAGTAATTGTTTTGGTTTTAAATTGATATTTCAATTCCTTCATTCTGTTTAATCTTCATAGGCTAGAACAACAACAATTTATTGATTTACAAAATTAAATTACAATTTGAGAAATGCTTACCCACAATTAGTTAAAAACTAGTCGAGACGGGTAGGTATAATTAAGTTAGGCTTATCACTGGTACTTACAAAGATTTCGAATTGGCAGCAGTTCAGATTACACTAAGAAAACAGTAGTTCAAATTACAATAAATAATAATTTAAAATTAAAACAGTAAATTAATTTAAATGATAATAATAACAGGAGAATAGGAAGAGACTTTGCTATACTGGTTGCAGCTAGAGGATTGATGAGGTTTACAAATTTTTAATTATTTCAAGAATTGACGATGGTGTAAGATACAAGATCTGTTGTTTGAAGATATTAATAAGTATCTCATGTATTTGTTTTTTAAATAAATTTCTATGGGAAGATTTTTTAATACTGTCAGGTAAGGCATTCCATAGCTGCACACCAAAGTGGGAAAAAGAATTCTTAAGTTGTTCCAGACAAGAAGACATGACATAAAATTTGTTGGTAGTTGCTGATCTGGTGTTGTAGGAATGTATATCTGAGACATAGGTAAATAGATTTTGAATACGGGAGGAGCTAGTTTATTTTGAATATCGTACATTAAACAAGAAACAGATTCGACATAAAGAAAATGAACAGGCAGGATATTAAGATTAATAAAAAAGGAATAGCATGTTCACACTTTGGAGAAAAGTTAATTAAACGAATTATCCACTTCTGAAGGAGAAGCTTATCTAAAGTTGACTGTGACGCTTAACCCCACAAGCTAATTCCATAAGTAAGGTAGGGGAGAATAAGAGACTGATGTAACTTGACAATGATAGAAAGGGGTACAAAGTGTCTTAGTTTAGCTATCATGCCAATGGATTTGCTAATTTTTAGAGCAATGAGATCAATAGGAGTTTTCCAGTTAAGATCCTTGTCAGTGATTATGCCAAGATATTTTACATAATCCTTGCATTCTAATGGTGAATATGACATTTTATTGATGTCAAAGATATTTATCGCTGGTTGGAAAGATAGCTTCTTTCTATAATTTCGAACATATGCTGCCATTATAGGAATGCTTTTCTGTAGATTTTTGCTTATTCATCAGTAATACCGTACTAACAGCTTTCATCAGTACTACAGTACTAACATTACTAAACCTCTTGCAAGCAAGCATGAATACCTACATACTAGCGTACTAACTACAGCTCTCGAGCGAGCAAGCAGGAATACCTACGTACTAGTGTACTAACTACAACTCTCGTTCTTTTCATGCATGCCATGAAATTGAACATTTGATTTAGTCTGTGAAAAAAGGAGTATAGTGATAACCATTGGGGTTTGTTTTTTTGTGGTGTGGACCTTATTTTTATTGCGGTAATGTAGTGGAGAACAACTCGCACTGCGGTTTTTTGGTGATCTCAAACTGACGGTTTTCGTTGAAATAAACCACTTATGAATTGCAGTTTTTTCTTTAACCCTTTTAGAAACTATATTTTGGTAAAACAAAGTAAGCAATAAATCCTATTGAATCTTTAATAAACATGAGCTTGAGTATGCTACCTACTAGAACGTGAAAAATTCAAGATGTTAAATAAACTCGTTCTTATCCAACAAGGGTGCATGTTTGTTGACCAGTCTATTAAATTTATTGTAAAACATTGAAAATATTTTATCTATGTCTTGGCGATTTTCTAGAGTGATGATGTTCCAATTTATTTGAGAGTTCATTATCAAAGTTTTCAGGTGAGAAATTAGAATAGTCTCGCACTTTAGGAGAGGTAGATAGAACTCGACTAGTCGGGTGACGTGAAATACAGAACTGAGAAAAATGGTCGGTTATGTTGGAGACTATGTTACCGCTTAAACAGAATTGATGGAGGTCATTCATAAAAATATTGTCAATAAGAGTGGCTGATTTGTTATGTACATGAGTGGGTTTGTCAATAGTTGGTATGAGATGAAAGCCATGAGCGGACATTAAAAATCTTTGGCTAATAGATGATGACTGCCATTTTAGAATGGGCAGGGTGAAGAAAAATAGCTAAATTTTAGGATGAATCTAGCAAAACAATTGATTGAAGGTTTAGTTCAACAATTTCTTTGAGTCATTCTGCTAAGCACCCTACATTTAGAATTTGTTTCTCCCGTAAGGAAATACAGGATCTCATTTTCTAGTTAAAATTGAGGGTAGAAAGAAAGTTTGGGATCATTGCAGAAAGTTAGGTACAAAGACAGTGTCAGTTTGATCAGTAGAGACCACATGTCAGTGCTTACAATGTAGCGTAGCCCTTTGTAAAACTTGCTTTCATGCTTTCCACTAAACTGAAATCTTACTTCCTGAGTCCCAAAGGAATAAGTGCCCAACAGCAAGAGAAGACAAAGTAAACAAACCCACTAAGTGCATCTTTGATCGCATTTGACCTTCCACACATTTGACCTTCGTCTGTTGGCAATGTTTTTACAGCAAAACTTCAAAGTTTTGCCGTCCACTTGTGGTGCCACCATCTAAAACACAGAAACCAGCTCAAGTAGGTAGGCAATGCTAAATGCTCCCAAATGAGCAGAAAAACTTTGAAGTTTTGATAGGCTAACAGGACATGTTTTTATCATTTGCATGAAAGAGCAGATGCAATTGAATGCAAGTATAATTGAGTATTTGATTCTTGTTGGCATTTTTTTTTGTCTAGTGGAACCTCAAAGAACATTTACTAAAAAGTTTATGTTAGGCAAAAAAGAACACCACTCAAGAGGTTCTTATCAGTTTTATGTCTTATTTTGGCCATTGTAAATTGAAAAATAATAGTGTTAGCACAAAATGTCAGGAATCTGTAAGCAACTCCATAATTATTAATGATTAATTATAATGATCAGTTGTGACATTAGAATGTTTAAGGTAATTAGAATGTGAGAGTGAAAGACTGCAATGAAACCCTGTTCATTCAATCTTGAGCTTTGACTTTGTGCTTTGGTGATGGACAAACACCTGTGGAGTGGGAAGTGGGAACATTTTGTAAGCAGTTAAGAGAATTTGGTGAGCAAAAATTCTCTTTTATCTACCTTCATGGTGACTCTTTTTTAAAATAAGTTTCAGAATGCCGCAGTTGGAGTCATGCAGTCTTGCCAATTTAATAGCTTTATAAAGAGCTTCCAGTTCATGTGTTCCCAACATCACTTGTGGGTTATTATGCTGGTAAACCAGTAAAAAGTGGTTACTTTAAATTTGGCTTTTTCCTATTTTTCTTTTTTCATTTTTCTATAATAATGTTATTGTTATTTTAGCACTCATATAACATACCCCAAGTGGGAAAATCCACAGGGAAGGATGGGAATGTCATGCACAGTCTCGGGTGTCAATGGGTATAAACACAGGCCTTATCTTCTAGGTCTGCTTTCAATGCCTGACAAAGACTACAGGGGTACTTGGACTGCATGATCAGTTGACTGTATAATTGTGTCTTTGATTTTAATGCTGGTTGTGCTTGAGAACAAGATTAAAATTGCCTGTGTATAGCTAAGGTCATTACACTGAGGGTAGTGATCTACTGATTTACTGCATTACTGAGGATAGTACTGGAAAATGCTTGCTTGCTAGCTGAATACTTAGATTGAAGCTGTTCCTTTATCTGTTGCAGAATGGCAAACAGCAGTGTTATCATCAACCAGAGTAGAAACAGAAGTACAGAAGTTAGTATATTACCAGAATGTTCAGTTACCTGTGTATTCTTTCAATCCTGGTGTTCTATAGTAGCTTCAAGCAATTAGGATTACTGCTTGTCTTCCTTGTTGGGATACTTGTGCTCGCCATCTTCAGCATATTGGCCCATCCTCTTTGTTAGAGAGAGGCACTGAAAGGGAAATAGGAGTGTCTAGCCTGTAAAGAATATAAAACAGTGCCCCCATATTAGGCCAGCAGGGTAAACCATTTGTTAACTCATTGTTTTTCTCTTATCTATTGTCTTGATGTTGTATTTTATAGACTGCACAAGCAAATTATGGAGATTGGTGGTTCAAAGCTCAAGATACAACAGGTCTGTCATATACTGTCTACATTAACGATAACTAGATGTCTGATATTTTGATCATTCAGGGTTGATCTATTCTAGCATAAAGGTTGTATAGTATTGTGTTTATCTCTCACTTTTTTTCCCCCTTACAATCTCTGGTGTAGCTGTTAATTTGATTACTAAAGTACAAACCAATTAAGCTATGTATGGGCATATCTAATGTGTTTTAAAAGTTTTGTTAATTGCACAAACCATAGGCAAGGGCAATTTGGAAACTTTTCAAGAGGTCACATCAGACCATAAATCAGAACATGCACAAGTAGGATAATTTATGAGTTGTACACTGTATTATCAACAAAATCACTTACCAGTACTACCTACACTGTATTAGTGTCCTCACTGCTCATTATCCAAAACAGTTTGTAGTGGTTTTGAAAAAGTTTTTGGGTGTTCTATTTACTCATCACTTAATTTGTACTGTAATTGTGTCAGATAGGCCAAGCTTAATTAATGGTTTTTACAAAAAAATGTTCTTTATTTGTCTTAAAAAACTGGAGTTTCTAGAGGGAACAATATAGAAATGCTGTTAAGCATAATCATGGAATCATCCTGAACAAGCCCTGACTATCTAACACTCAAAATCTCAGCTAAGAAATGTTTTATGGTGGCCAATTGACACTGTCAACTCAGTTGATAAAGCCAAATTGAAACTGCACTATGCAACATCTTTGGTTTGTCATGTGGAGGAACACAGTTCACTCCAATTCCAAAGTTGAAACTAAAATGACAAACAATATCACTAGTTACACAATATAACATATAAAGAAATAACAAACAACCTGATGGAAAGAGGACTACAAAGCACTGTTGCAGCCACCAAAAAAAACAACAACAACAACAAGATTACTGACATTACTGTATTACAGACATTCCTCAGCTGCACTTAGCACTAGAAATGAGGAAACAGCCATAGTACATCAATATATAACAGCTTTATTGTAATCCTAATCGTAATTACTGACATTACTGTATTACAGACATTCCTCAGCTGCACTCAGCACTAGAAATGAGGAAACAGCCATAGTACATCAATATAAAACAGCTTTATCGTAATCGTAATTCATATTATATTACAATTGGGTTATAGAGGGAGGAACTTAATCCCCATATTAACTATACCCCATAAGTATTATAATTATAATAAATGACATATATCTATACAAATACTTTAACAATACATGCATGTGTAAGAATTTTAAAAATATGCTTTAAATATATAAATCATTCAAAATAGACTTTTTTCAATGCTTTTTTAAAACTATTCACAGATTCATGATCTACGACAGATGATGGTAGCTTATTCTAACAATCAATCTGTTCCAGATAGAATATTTAAATACATCCGTGCGAAAAAAAGGCGTGTAAAGTTTATAAGAGTGGAAGTTTCTAGATTTCTTATTACTGAAAGACATAATATCATTAATGTTTCCAGCAGAATATCCCTTTATAAACTTTAAAAGCTGGACTAAGCCCAGGAATTCTCTACGATGCGCAAGTGTTGGAAGATTGAGGGATTTTAGACGATCTTCATAGGAAGTGTCTTTGCCAGCAATCCATCTTGTAATGTTTCTTTGAACCCATTCAAGTTTATCGATCAAGTATATTTGGTGGGGGTTCCCAATAATTATGAGAAGTAGCAGGCTGCTATAAGGTGGCAAAGAAAGGGGCTAATAAAACAATATGTTTTATAATATGCTAATATGTTATAATATGTTTTACAATATGCTAATAAAACAATAATGTTTCCTAGTTACAGAGAGTGACAAGACTTAAATAAATGAACTTCAAACATGCAATAATTTAAGAGAAAAAAGTCACACTTAGATCGCACACAAATCATCAAGGTAACTTGTTGTTCAGTTTATGACAAGGGTTATGGCACTAAAAAAGTGATTAGATTTTTTAGTGCAAGAAACCCAATGGATGAATACAGGTGATCGCTTACCAAATATGGTACAAAGGCCATCAATTATCCTTGCATTTCCAGTTCAAGGGGATGTTTTGATCCTTGATAAATTTTTGTGGAGTCGTAACAATTGCTAATAACAAGAAAGTTAACTTGCAATACCCATGTGTGATATCCCTTTCAATTCAATGGTTGAAAAATATGAATACCTACATTTATTAGGATAGGGTGGATGTACTGAGCAAAGCAGTGGATGAAGTAGTGGGACAAATGACTAGAGCAAATGTTGCCATCAAGACTTGTCGCAGGTATGCAAAAAAGGGATAACAAACTGTCTATTAAATGGATTGCTACATTTAATAAAAGTTTCCAACTTTGTTTAAGTCCTAAATGCCATGTGAAGGTTTGAAATAGTTCTAAAGCATTTGTTTTTTGTTCAATCATTTTAACTAACATGATTAGCTTTTTTAATTAACATTACATACAGTAATTATTTGGCAATTACATTATTTCATTACCTGGGCACTTCAAGACTCAAAAGAACTGTTCTTGTGCTCAATTCTGTATCATTACTGCTTTATTGCACTCAGTACTCATTGGGAATCAGTTTGAAAACTTGAAAAAAAATTCGTACATCATGCCATAAATATAATGAATATGATAAATAATTATGTAGATAGATATAAATTATAAATAAATATATGGGATGGAAACTTGTGCAATAAGTTAATCTCTTTTCCAATGTAACTAGGAACGCAAAAAAGGCTGAGGATACTGTCAAGTCACTTGAGCGTGAAATTGAAGAGAACTCTGCCAACATCCAGAAGTTAGAGGTATACCTCTCACTTTGATAAGACCTGAAAACAATGTCTTGAGCTCAGGTGGATTCTGATGCATTAGATTTTCTCTCTTTTGGCTTTTTTGTAGCTGTTATGGCAATTTTAGTTTGAAAAACAATTGTTTTTATCCCACATGCTTGCAGAAATATTTGAACACAATCCTCTTAAGTTTACTCTATTCGTCAAAAAGAAAACTAACTACAAAGGTCATACCAGACGTAGAAAACCAATAAACTTCTGGATCCTTTTCATGAACTTTCCAAGACTGGAAATTCTTGGTATCAAATACTGGTCCTGGAAAGTTCTAGAAATCTGGAATTTGGTTTAACTCAAGTTTATTTATTTTATTTTTTGATCACTTGTTGTCTTGATATTGCTTGTCTCAAAATCTGCTCACTCTCAGGAGAGCAAGAAAATCAATCTTAGTTCTAGAAAAGTCTAGGAAAATTGTCTCTGAATTGTCTTTTGAATCCTGCTATTACAACAGGAAAAAAATGGCTGAAACTTTATCTGGTAACCTTTGTTTTTGTTTGTGTAAAAAGTAGTAAACCTTGAAAGGCTGATACATTGTGTATTTAGACACTTAAATTGTAATTTTAACCAATTTTCTCATACTCTTTTGTCTTCACTTGTCTTAGTTTCACACCCTTTCTCTCATGTTTTCATGTGATAAGGAAAATCAAACACATGACTTTTCATAATACTTCTGATGTTATGGTTGTCATCCTTTTTAGGAAGATTTCAAGATACTGGAGGAAAAAGCCACTAAAGTTTTAGAGGACTATGAAAAGGCTCAGGTCAGCAAACATTTAACTTGCATGTGTTCTTCAGTCAAAACTGATGAGGACCAAGCGGTTGTTTGGACTTGATTATTTTCATTTGATTTCAGGGTCACCTTCCTTTTCCACACTTAACTGTAACATCTTCTTTGGAAAACTTTCACTCACAATATGGAAATGAAGAATTTCCTTTTGGCCACCATCTTGTTTCTTGTGATATTAGAACCCAGTCCCCACTCAGTTACTTATCCTGACTGAGCATTAGATGAACATTTTCCATATTTTCCATTAGGAAACCATAATATTCTCAACTGACATGCGTTGTCAATTATTTAAATTTTTATCACCTGAAACAGCAATTTTTTTATGACAGACATTGACTTTTCAAACTTTGTGGCTCCTAAAGGAGCTTTTCTTTTTTCGGTGAGGAGCAGCCCTCTAGGAATAGAAGGCATCATTCGATGCCAGTGGCAACAGCTTTTTCATGAGGCTGTCATTTCACAATCGGAAGGAGTCCACCCAGCTGCTTCTGTAGTTGGAGGGCGGTAGTGTGTTGGCCAAAATGTTGGTTTATCTTGCCAATGCATTGGTAGTGTGTCAGCTGATGCGTTGGTAGTGTCGGTAGTGTGTTGGTTAAGTGCTCATAGACTGTTTTCGTTTCTCTCTTTCTAGTTGAGCCCAGATAAAACATTTTTATGCAAACTTGTGAAAACAAACATCTTTGTGAAAAAGTTTGGAATTTTTATTATCACCTGCTATGGACCATTTTGATTTTATAGTTTGTGTTCTAACTAGTAGCTGAGAAGAACTTTTTTTTTTTCCAAAAAATTTTCGATGATCTTAGCTCAGTGCAAAGTTGTTTAACCTATTGATGTCCAGTGCGCCCGTATGTGCCCATGTGGACCCACACCCTTTCTCTACACCTTGTGACGTCATCACTTTAAACCCTGGAGCACGACTTTGAGCACGTACTTGAACAGGTTGAAAATATCTTACAAACGATACCAGAATGAGCGCAATTGAGTGAAGGAGATTGGAGAAATAGCCAAAAAACCATGTAACTTTGACCTGAAAATCTGCACGAAAATCTTGTTCCATTACCCGCCTACCTTTCTGAGCATGTGGTTTGAAAATAATGAGTAGTTTCCTAAAAAATCTCTACACCAAAATGAAGCCTACTAAATTTCCAGCTAGTGAGGAGAAACTTCAGGCAAGGAGAGAGGAAAAAAGGGCAGGAGAAAGAGAGAAAAGTAAAAGTCATAAGTGGGGCATTACTTTTCAATCCAAAAAGCTAACTCTGTCAAGAAGCAAATGAAAATTTTGAGCACTAACATTGGTGTCTAAATTAAACCTGTCTTTCAGACCAGGAAGATTGCCCAAATTCTTGCTCTATAAGAGAAGAAGCCCCCTATTGTCAATAATCAATGCGTGGTTTATAAAGTGGAATGTGATCTCTGCAACATAGATTATGTCGGGTATACCATGCGACACTTACACCAGCGCATTAACAAACACAAATACTCTGCAATCGGGAGGCATCTTGAGCAACAAGGTTTATTGAAGACTGATTTGGTTGATAAGCAATTTTCTGCTCTAAAGAAATGTAGATCAAAGTTTGATTGTCTAATTTTTGAGATGTTATTCATTAGGGAACTGAACCCCAAGTTAAATACTCAGAAAGACTCTATTCACGCCAAAGTCTTTACGTGACTCTGTACGGGAATATGTGACTCTGCGTGTGAATTCTTTGTTATTTACATATTTTCAATGTTGATATCTGTGTCTCTTAGGAGTTCTTTTACATTTCTATTCGTTCTCATTTTACTCATTATTGACTTGATAATGATGTTAAGTGAACGTCAAAATGTTGTTGTATTTTTCTTAAACCATAATGGTTTTTAATATTTTAAAGATTTCAATTTTATCGTAATTCTTTATAGTTAAATACTCTAATACCAATAAAATTGACTGTGATTTTCTATGCAATTTTTTTCCTGTTAATTTGACTTGAAAGCAGCAAAGTACACTCAGTTGTTTTTGGCAGAATACCCACTGGAGCTCCTGTGGGTGCCCGGTCTTATTTAAAGAACCGCTTCCAATGAAAATCTATTTTCACCGATGATCTAGATCCAAGGAAGCAGGGTAAATAAAGAAAAAGGTCCTCTAGGCCATCTTAGATCATCCAGTTTGAATTAAATGCAAGGGTTTGGCTTCTGTTCATTCTTTAGGAAGAAATGTCAGCAATGGAAGAATCTTTAGAGTGTTTGAAGAAGGAAGTGACAGTTGTCGAGCAGGAGGAGACCAAAATGAAGAGCAAGGAGGTTGATATAAAACATGAAGTGGAAAAATATGAATCAGTTTTAAAAGAGAACCAACAGAAAGTCAAACACTGGCAGAAGGAGGTATTGTTTTATCTAGATTTCTAAATTTAACGGATGTTTGTATTCACACAAAAGCAGTTATTCTTAGACATACTTAGATAAAATAATGAGTCACTCTGTTTGGTCTGCAGATGATTTTTGTTGTTGTTGTTGTTGTCTTCTTTTAGTTGAGTCGGTTGACACTTGTGTCAGTGAGTGTCACAGCTGAAGCTGAGTCAGATGAGGGCCTTCCAACTCTATCACGCAGTGAACTTGAAGGGATTGATAAAGAAACTGTTATGGTAGAGTGAAACACATGTTACTTACAGCTTTATGTATCTTTTTTCCCATCAGCTGTCTGTCCCATATTCAAATTTCTGTCAGCCATCAAAGGTCTCATATCAGTGTTCATTTCCCATTTTTAACCTGGGTAATGACTTCGTCTTTAATCCGAGGTATAGGTGTGTGTGAAACATGACACTCATTTTTCCCTCCCTTCCATCCATCCTTCCTTTGATTCCTTTTTAAATGTTTTCTAAATCTGCTGACCAGTTTATTAAGTGTTTACAGTCGCATGGACCCAAGTTGAAAAGGTTTATCTAGGAAGTGAGTTATTTCAGTGGCAATGTTTCTTATTTGTGGATCAGTTCTATGTGGTGAACACACTATGATTTCTAGCTTGAAATTCTTGCTGATAAACCATTCAGTGTTCAGTGGAAGTAGCACCCTGTTTGTGACCGACCTGAACATAACACCAGGACACATACAAGTCACACTTAAGCTAAGATTATAAGGAAAAGACTTCAAGGTTCTTCCTTCTGGATGAAATTTTAAGGGAAATTCATCCTCCTTTTCCCTTCAGAATCCTATCTGACACCAGTGATAACAAGGCCATCTTTCCCTATATGTTTCTTATACATAAACATATCTGTTAATAAGAAAGAAAACATGATGTGTATGGTAGGATTTGAACTGGCAGCCTCTCACTTTCCAGGTTACTAGCCAGTCCACATGTGTACATACTCAATGTAGAAAATAATTATGATATTAAAATTTTCCTGGAAGTAGGCCCCCTGAATAAATACAAAAGGTCCCTCCCCAGCCTTTCATCAATCATCATCTGATTTCAGTGGCTCACATCCACTTTGATTCTCAATTGTGCCTTTTGGAACATCTTTGAATAGTGTTTTGCTATTTATTTATTTATTTATTTAGTTGTTTGTCTAGTTATCTACGAATATATTTTCCTAGTATGAGATCACTGTTTTGGAGGAGAAATTGAAACAAATGAAGCCGAACATAGCAGCCATTGCAGAGTATCGCAAAAAGGTATTATTAGGAAAGTTAACTTTCATTCATTAAAGCAAAGTTTTCAAGGGTTACAGTTACTGTTCATCTACAAGGCTGTGCTCTAAGAAAAATTAAAGGGAGCCCAGTGCTCTGATATTTTGAAATCCATGGTGCCCAGCATTTGCTGTTTATGAAAAAACTAGGACTCCCTAGTTGCCCAAAAGCAAAAGTATGGTGCCAGGGGACACTGTGCACTGCTAGAACACAGCCCTGATCCATAATCCTCTGATATTGCTACCCCCCGCCCCCCCCCCCCCCAAAAAAAAAAAATTCATGTCAAATTAATGTACTACTTTTAAGGGGCACTCACTAAGAAGTTACAAATACACGTACAAAATCAACCATGTCATTATTAACAGATGACTCCAACCTCTTAGATAACAACAAATTACTGAGTTTGCAAAGCTAAAGCTTTTCCAGCAAACTCTACTGTGAAGTGATGTTATATTTTGGGTTTATGCATGTAATACTTTTCCTACAGGAAGAAGCATACCTGACTCGAGTAAAGGATCTTGATGAAGTAACAGTACAACGTGACCAGAAAAGAAAAGAACATGAAGCTATGCGTAAACAGCGCCTTGATGAGTTTATGGCAGGATTTTCTGTCATCACTACCAAGCTGAAAGAAATGTATCAGGTTGGATAATTCTCTTTGACATTTAGTTTCACTATGACTGGTTTATCACTGAAATAAACTGTGAAGTACATAAGGAATGTTGGAAAGAACAGCAGTTCCTAAACTTTGCAATGATTTTCAGGTCTTAAATTTAATGTATCTTTGTTCCACAATAGTGCAGCAATTTTTTTATGTGCTTACTGTTTGTTTGGTTGTTGGTTTTTTTCCCATGATTTTGTTTGTTTGTTATTTGATGGGGAAAAGGGAAACTGAAGATCATATAGGAGTGATCTAAGCCTTATTCAGTCAGTATGATGGTCACATCAACTTTGGATGACTGTTTTTTTGAGGCTTTTTGTTCAGACTGAAGACCTTCTTCATAGTTATTAACTTCTTTATTAGATGATTACTCTTGGTGGTGATGCTGAATTGGAGTTGGTTGATAGCCTTGATCCCTTCTCTGAAGGAATTGTATTCAGGTACCGTGCTCATGCAAAAATATATGTATTATTGTCCAAGCATGAGGTCAACATTGCTAGATATTGGCCAAGCTCTTTTTCTTCTGTTTTTATGGGTGGAGACAAAGTTGAGATCCATAAAAATGCAAGAAAAGATTGAGGCTAATATCCAGCCATCTTGACCTCACATTCTTGATCAATTAAGGATTTATTATGTTGCAAAAAAATTGTCAATATAATAAGAATCAAGAGTGACTTATTCATTTTGAAAGCAGGAAAGGAAATCGAATGCTGTTTGTAGCATAATAAACCCATGGGAGTTGTTTAATGTTTCTTTTTTTTTTTTCCTCTTCATTTTTTGCATCTGTTATTGTCCTTGTTAAAAAAAATAACGCTCTTTGTAAGTCTGCTCCACTCAGTCTTTTTCTAGGGTGGGATCAAGGCAGGAAATCCCAAGTGAGCAAGATCAGGGCCCATCAAGCCCATATGTAATTTTTATATTGCCACATATTGCCCACGCAGGCTGCTGGCTGTATAATGAAATACCGTGTTACCTCATCTCATTACTATAGTACTAAAGTCTTATTGAAATGTGCTAGTTTGTCTCATGAAATAGTCACTTTTGTGGATTTGGTGTTTCAACTGCCTACCCTTCATCTAGCTAAAGGACTGGACTGTCGTGCAGGAGGTTGAGGGTTTGAGCCCCAGCCGGACCAACACTCAAGGTCATAAAATAACTGGGGAGAATGTGCTACCTTTCTATGATATCAAGAAATGTGTTAAATCCAATATTAACCAAACCAAGAAATTTATTGACTGTAAAATCCTTAAACATCAATTCGAAAACGTTCTTCTTAAAAAACCTATTCTCACCCGAAAAGCCACACGGGACAAAGCCACCGCCAGGCAGTTCCCAGATGGTCACAAAAAAATGGATAGACATTCTGGTCTTCTCGGATTAGGACGAGTAAACTGTAGGTCCCATCTCCTGCATCTATTAATTAGTTAATTTGGTTTGGCAGAGAACGTTAAGAACCCATTCACCAGATTACTGTGATGTGGTCTGTCCTGTTTACTGAGAAGTGGGAGGGAGCAGGGTTGGGTTGGAGCTTAAACCTAGTAGGGGAAAGATGTCCTATTGTTTCTGCTCCGGTACTGCTTTGTACAAATCTTTAAATACAAATGTCATATGGTGATGTGCCATCCTACAAATCATTGTACTCTGCCCAGTTTTCTGCACTTTGAAGATATTTTCCCCTACAAATCTCTTGTTGGTGGGCATCTGTGCTTCTACAATACCTTTTCCACTGTCCCTTAATGTTTGGGGAAATTCTTTTTGTATCACTTCTTTACCTTGCATAGGTGGTATCAACTTCACTGCAGGAAAAATACTAGCGCTGTGCAGGCAAAACACCACAATCTACTTTGGAAGTGTCTTCAACATTAGACAATCAATAACACTTTGTTACTAGTTTTTCACCATGAGCTTTTTTATGACTGATTTATGCCTGAAATAGAAACTGTACTGAATGGAAGAAAACTAATCAATAAGTAATTACCTTATTCCCAAAAACATCAAAATAAGTGAATTTATATAACTTTTCTGTAGTATATTTTGTATAAAAGTGAAATGGAATCTCTGTGATAGAGATTAAACAAAATGTTAATTGTCAAGGTGGTTTGAGAAACATTTTGTAGAAATATTGGTCTCATTTTCTAGTGTGAGGCCACCAAAGAAGAGCTGGAAGAATATCTCTAATCTATCAGGTGGAGAGAAGACTCTGAGTTCACTGGCTTTGGTAAGAGCACCTGCAGTCAAACCTGTTTTAGTGGTCACCCAAGGGAAATTGCAGGATGACTGCTATCTACAGGTTGATGGCTGAAAACAGGTTCCACAGAATATGAAAACAATAAAAAGATGCCATTTTATGCCACAATTAACCACATGTGTACAACAACTTACTAAAAAATACTACTAACACTGATTTCAGGAGAGAAACATGGATTACCGATAAATTTTACATCAAATATATTATATATATATATATATATATATATATATATATATATATAATATATTTGATGTAAAATTTATCGCTGCTCGATTCTGTAATTTTTGGAGCTTATCACTTAAGTAGCCACTTAAACAGTCCCAGACGGGGCTGCAGTACTTTACTTTCCAAAGAGTCGTTTGTATTCCACCAGTATCAAAACAGTCACTAAAAGTAGAACCGCTCAAAAAATATATATATATAGATTTTTTTGTTTTGTTTTGTTTTTTTTTTTTTTTGAGGGGTTCTACTTTTAGTGACTGTTTTGATACTGGTGGAATACAAACGACTCTTTGGAAAGTAAAGTACTGCAGCCCCGTCTGGGACTGTTTAAGTGGCTACTTAAGTGATAAGCTCCAAAAATTACAGAATCGAGCAGCCAGAATTATTACTAAATTACCCTTTGATACAAGTTTAAACCACCTTCTCTCCACCCTCGATTGGGAGAGGCTATCTCTTCGAGGAGAGAAACAAAAAGCCCTAATGATGTATAAAATTATAAACAACCTTGCTTCCGAATATCTACAAAGTCTTTTCTCTCAGCGTCACTCTGTGTACGACATAAGAAACTCTGAGGGAAGGCTGGCCTTGTCCAAACCAAACACCAATTATTTGAAACGAAGCTTCTCTTACAGTGGGGCCATGTTATGGAATAAATTGCCCAAAAACTTTTAAAAAATAGAATTCCCACACGGCAATCATGTAAAGCAGTTGATTAATCTTAGTTTTTATTATGTAACTGATGATTTTCCGTGTTTAAATAAAGATTTACATACATACATCTCAACAGCTTAATAAGGGTGACCGCTTAACAGAGGTGAAAATGACAGTGATTAAGGAAGTAGCAGAAGGGGGGTCCTCATGCCAAAAATAAAGTTGTAAAACCTGTTAATTCAGTGAATACTGGTTGTGTAGTTTCCTCATGTGGTTTTTTTTTTTTTTAGTCCCCTGCATGAAGAAATATATCATGACCGCACAACTGTTTTGTTTTAGAGAGCAAGTTTACTTCGCATCCTAACGGCTTTTTTAAATACAAATCGCACATGCTATGAATAACAATTTTTTGGTGCAATCTACAACTAATGAAGTGTGAACAATAGAATGGTGCATACTGGGAATAAATGACTAAATAACTAAACAATTATGGGCTAATTCAATATGCAATGGAATATTGCAACAGTAGTGCTGACACTGTGTCAATTAAAAGAAAAGTGAAGATGAACAAAGTACTAAAGGTCTATTATAAAGGTGAAATGTGTGTGTGGTTGGAAATCTGTTCTGTATTAATAACTTAGGAAAGACTGGTTAAATCACCAAAATAACCTTGCCTCACTGCTCAAAATGTCATTAACAAATATTAATGTGGTTAAGCCAGGTCTTTGGTTACACATTAATGTCATATTTGTTACTCAATGATCACTTACTTCATATAAGGTAAACTGTGTAAAACTATTTGTTGTCCTATATAACACACCTGTGCAATCTCTTACTGCTGTGGCAACTTTTCTAGTTGCTACACACCAGATACAAAAAAAACTAATGTACTGCACTGTTAACTGCTCACAAATTTTTAATCAAAATCCTGAGATAACAGCATTCTGTGGCTGAAAAATGAGACCCCTTCTGGTTTAAGGGAACCTCACCCAAGCTTGTTTTGTCATGGTTGCTTACCTACAGAAGTTTAATAAAGTGCTGGTAGAGGAAAAAAAAAAACAGCAAGACTGTAATTCAGGATAATTTGATTGTTTCTTTTTTTGTGTTTTTTAGGTATTTGCTCTTCATCATTACAAGCCAACACCCCTCTATGTGATGGATGAAATAGATGCAGCCCTTGACTTCAGAAATGTTTCAATAGTTGCCAATTATATCAAGGTCAGCAAAGTAAAGTAATTCTATTGCATTTAGCTTTAAGCAATATTTCAGGATTGCAGTCTCTGAAACTTTCCAACATATTATGCCCTCTTTGTTTTCAAATACTTTATATTGAGAAAAATTTCAAACCCCTCACAGCATCATATTCCTTCCTGCATTATTTTTCACACAAAATCAGAGTCATAGTCATACCTTGTATTCCCACTTTACCCAAAAAAAAACTATTGCCCCCAACCATATCACAAGGTTCTCTGTTATGTTTGAACTAATATTGTCTTGGTCTTTGTTTTAGGAGAGGACAAAAAATGCTCAATTTATAATAATTAGCTTACGAAACAATATGTTTGAGTTAGCCGATCGTTTAATCGGTATATTTAAAACTGATAATTGTACAAAGAGTGTTGCAATCAATCCACAATTAATAGCATCTGAAGCCTGATACTGCCGCTGCATGTTATATTCATACAGCTGCATCAGTTTTAGACATGTTGGAGAAAGCATGGTAGAAATTATTTGATCTTTGGTATCTGTGAAGTATGTCCAAATCAAGCCGTGTATGTAGTGACCAGAGCAATATGTGTAAAGCTGTAAGTGGCTATGTTGTTTTCCACATTAATTTTTTCTGAATTCATTTTATCAAAAGGTTGGTGTGTGTATAGTTGTAATAGCAGTAGTTTGCCTATGCACAAATGTATGTCAATAGAAATAAATATTTACAAAAGAAACAAACCTCACAAGTCTGTAGATAAGTATCTTTAATCATCAGAGAAAAGAAATTCAAAACTACTATTTAGTAGTGCACTTAGGAAAGCCAAAAGCAGGAGCACACATGCAATCCATGTAAGCATACCCATTCAACCTCTATTTCAAGTGGGATATTTTCCATCCCACCTACTAGTAACAGAGTTCAACAAACATCCCTCTGCTTTGATTAAAAACAGCTTTTAAACATTTCTTCATATGTACAGTCCCTTATTTGCACTCTACAACCACCAGGCCCCACTGAAGTACTTCTGTTAATTCAGATATCTGGATAATGGAGTCTGTTTTGTAGCACCTGCTTCACAAAGAAATTCATCTTGTGGAAACTACTACCCAACTTAGAACAAACTCAATTATTCAAAGTATTGTCATGCTCTTTATAAGTACTGGAAAGTTATCTATGCAAATGTTAGTTTCAGTCTAGAGCCAAACCCAAGCATACATAGTGAATGCTCCTCTACCCAAACCTGTCTATCTCCAATTTAGTAAATGACCAGGAAGTCAAATATTTCTTCATCTCAGACTCAAAGAGGAAAAGAAATGATTGTTACAAAGTTAAATGGAAGCTAGAGTATCACTTAAGACAGCGAAACAAACTGTAAAAACTATATTGCAGCATGAAAAAAATGACTTACTACATGTGCAAGTCGTAGTTCTATTACCTGTTAATTTTGACCCATCCTCGGAGACCCAGGGGCGGAGTCGATTTCAAGTTAGGGCATGAAGAGCCCCTGGGGACATTGTCTTACAAGACTAGCTCCAAACGGTCGCAGTCGTTCTGCCATCTGATTGGTGCCAGAAAATCTTTGTGTTTTTCTGCCCAATCAGAATGAAGTATGCTTTAGAGTCCTTTCGTGTGTTTTAACACGGACATATACAACTAGCTCAGTTGCTCGCTATGTTTGTTTGGACCGTGCGACGGAGATTTGCTTGAGGTGAAAAGTTTCAGTCTCAGCACACAATGTAAGAGAAATCGATCATGTCCGCGAAAATCTTACCGGAAATTGTACTGAATACTTTCGCAGGTATCACTAGAGAACGTGTTTTAAAGTTTGCGAGGTTTGTACACAACACGATGGTTGCAGTCATTGCTATGTCGCTTTAAACGTTAAAGAAGATTTAAGCTTAAATCTTTCTAGATTTTTTGCATAATTTGCTGTGACCGAAACTTTGCCAATCCCGGGAAGTTATTTCGTCGCACGGGCCACGCAGGTATGTCGAGCAACTGGTTCTTGCGCAACTTTCCGTGCGTGCCAAAATCTAATCTCATCTTCGCTTGAAAAAAAAAAAGAAAAGCTGAGCGTGGAAACTTTTGCTTCTTAGATGTGGGTAGATGATCCTGTTCTACTAAGCTGACATTTGCAATAAAGCAAACCCGCCCTTTCTATCCAATATTTCTTGGTCTTTGGTTTTGTTTTTCCCTTTGAAAACAGCATCGGATCGATTCCCAATAATCAAAGGTATTTAAGGGCCTGATTACATGAGCCGAGCTGATTTCTTTTGTTTTCACGCTTTGGCGAACACCAAAACAAAAGAAGTCAACCCGGGTCATGTAATCAGGCCCTAACTTGGTCTTAAACAATCGACAGAAGAGGTGAAATGACAATGACCAAGGGACAAGAAGAGAATCCGTGGCCTTCCTAGCTCAAAAATTTCAACACTCTAGGCAGCAGTTGAAAGATTAAACTCTATCCAAAGCCCTTCGGTAACTGCCCGAAAACATCTCTCTTTCCCGCGATGTTCTCGTTGATAAGTTTTTGTTCAGATTTTGATTAGCTAACCGGAAACACAGCTAAGCTTTCTCTTAGCACTTGCTGGAGGTCGTCCACGAACTCAACGTTCTCTGCAACCTTGGCCGTATTGTCTTTAATTCTAAGATTAGGTTTTGGCGCGCACAGAAAACAGAAATCTACGTAGGCGAATGCGCCAGTTGATCGACATACCTGCGTGGCCCGTGGGACGAAATAACTTCATGGGATTGGCAAAGTTTCAGTCACAGCAAATTATGCAAAAAATCTAGAAAGATTTAAGCTTAAATCTCCTTTAACGTTTAAAGCGACATATCAATGACTGCAACCATCGTGTTTTATACAATCCTCGCAAACTTTAAAACACGTTCTCTAGTGATACCTGCGAAAGTATTCAGTATGATTTCCGGTAAGATTTTCGCGGACAATCTGATCGACTTCACTTACATTGTGTGCTGAGACCTCAAGCAAATCGGTCACCTCAAGCAAATCTCCGTCGCAAGGTCCAGACAAACATAGCGAGCAACTGAGCTACTAGTATATGTCCGTGTTAAAACACACGAAAGGACTCTAAAGCACACTTCACTCTGATTGGGCAGAAAAACACAAAGATTTTCTGGCACCAATCAGATGACAGAACGACTGCGACCGTTTGGAACTAGTCTTGAAAGACAATGTCCCCAGGGGCTCTTCCGCCCTAACTTGAAATCGACTCAGCCCCTGGGTCTCCGAGGATGATTTTGACCCAGTTTATGATTTTATTTAGAGTCAAGCATGTTATGGTATGCTTCTGAAATAATATCACTGACAATAACAAGATTAAAAGTAATACCCATAATCATCATCATCACTAATATTGTCTGTTAAATAATCCTAGAGAGTGATGTTTTCCTCTGTGTGCAAATACTGTCATGTTTTTAAGACTGCCATCGTTATAAGACCTGCAAATGATACAGAAATGCCACCATTTAACTACTTTTAAATCATTTCAAGTTGATAGTTACACTTAGCATTCTTCTCAAGAATTTTGAACTTTGAACAATTATTATATGACAATTATCCCTGCAGAAATTTGAACACCTCCAGTGCATGTCATTTTTCCCATATGACATACATACTGGTAGTTGAACTTATTTAAGGAAATCAAGTTAAAAATAATTTATTCTTAACTATAACAAAAGATCTTTCCTTCCGCTAATGAGCAAAAAAAAAAATCTTCTGACATTCTGTTACAGCTCTCAACCAACTGAGCAATAAAACAACCCACCTAGATATTATCTTGTTTAAAAATAAAAACTAGGTTGGAAAAGGGGAGCTAAAAAGAAACAAAAGAAACAAAATAACCATGCCTACCTAGGATAAATGAAGCCAGTAACTTTTGATTTACTGACAGCAGAAGGTAGTGTGGCACTGATCGTGTATACTTGTCACCTTCCAGTGGTAATACCAGAGCAATGATACAGACAGCAGCCATAATTATTACCCACAAGCTGGGACCCTGCTGACCTACCAACCCTGTTGGATGCAAAGAAAAAATTCAGTCTGGCATCGTGTAGTTCTAAAAAAGAATGTAAAAAACAGCAGAAATTGTCCATTAAACCTTCCCTCCATGCACTTTGTGGCTTTCACAAAACACAATTCTTTTCACTTGAACAGTGGCATTCTAAATTTCAATCTCAGCGAAAGGTGTAAAAGACTTGTGTTAGAAAATGTTACCTGAGTCTGTGAACTGCTCCACAGTTCCACCACTGTTCTCTGTTCTTTGTGATGTCACGGATCTTGTGGTTGATTTATCCTTAGACATCTGAGACCAACCAAGTATTAGACAGGTATTACATCATGCAAATGAATATAAATAGGTAAGCACTCTGACTGCTGGGGAATGGCTTTGAACTGTACTTCAGTCAACTTATGTAAGGCAATTACCTCAATGAAACACCAATAACTTTTCACTAATGAAGATTTAAAAGTTTACTGTCATCAAATAAATTTTTACTGCCACAAGGGTTTTGGTGGCTAAAATAAATGCAATGGGTCATGATGTTAAAAGGCTGGCTTGATGGGAAGGTCTGATTTCAAATGAATTCTACCACAGCCTGTAAGTGTCATTGAAAATGAAAGAAAACATTGCATATTGGCTTATGATAATGATCCAAAGTTATAAGTACAGATCTGAACTTGAAACTACTGATCAGAGTTAATACTAAGGATCTAAAGTCAGTCCCATGGATCCCTAACTAAGGATCGGTAGTAACATTGGATCCCTGCTTTTCACTTCAAATCCATAGTTACATGTTTGCATCCACAGTTATAAAATTGAATCCATAGTTATAACTTGGGATCTCTAGTTATAAATTTCAATCCCTACCTTTGATCCATAGTTATAACTTTGGATTCATGGTTAGAACTTTGACACCACTAACTGCTATTTTCTTAATTTAGAATGGCTCTTACATGCTGCTGTAGATTTCAACCAAATTAACTTAGCCTATTGGCCAGTTTATTTGTAATAAATATTACCAGACAGTGGTACTCTGGGCTGGAGGGTAGGGTTAGCCAGAAATCATGGGATTTAGAGTAGTTGTCATGGATTTGCATATTAGGACAATGACACTCTGAGGGATTGGAAAATTTATTCTGTAGGAAGACATTTGCTGGTATACCATCAGCACCTGTTGATGTTCTTTCCTGCTGGGCTGAAGGACAGCCATGATTTCTTTCTGACCAATCACTTTCTGTAGCCCATACTCAAAAATCTGAAGACGAAATTTGTCTAACTGTGTTTTTGCAGTTTGAACATCACTGTGACGGACAACTCTAAAATTCAATGACAATAAAAACTTGCATCACTTTCCCTAAATGTGAGCACGACACTTCAATAATTGATACTAAAATCCAAATTATCTAAATATGTAAATAAGAAGAAAATTTAAGATGAACTTAGATTAATATTAATAATTTCATTTTACCAATATCAAAATTTCTGTACTCCCATCAAATTTCTTCAACTGGCTATCAGCCAACCAACAGCTCAGAGAAATCCTGATACACGTATATAAGTTATGTAACTCATCTTTGAGATAATGTGTGGGTATATTTGATATGTTCTTTGTTAAACTTCACTTCATTTTTCAAAAGGGAATATTTCATGAAGAGGAACTTAAAGCTTCAAGTTATATCCTGTAGCCCATATGCCATGATTTAAATACATGGGTCAGTGACAATAATCAAATGAGGAAACATGGACAAAAAAAGAGCAACACTTGAGAAAAACAATACTTGGTAAACACTATCACTTGGTTCTTACAGTCATCCTCACAAAAATAAAACAAAAAACCACAGAGGAATTAAAAATGATTAATACATTTATGTTAATTAGTATAAAACTGCTGAAATTATCTTCCCAATAGAAATAAAAAATTTTGCAAATTTTTGGAAAAAGAAAAAAAAATTAGGCAGAGTGAATCACAGGGCATCATATGAAGATGCATTGTGTAGGCTCTACATCTGTGGGTCAAGTAACTATTCTCATTACTACCAAGAGTGAGGTGGTTACAGAAAAATCTCAAACTGAGACCTTTCTGTATTGACCAAGCAATAGCAAGGTCAATAAAGCTAAGCTGCAGTCTGAGATTTACCCGTAATAACCAAACATTCAAAATAGTCAAACATGTCCAGGCCTTGGTGAAAGGAGATGCAAATGCTCTGGAATGCACAGTTCAGAAAATTTCAATCTTCCCCTTCACTTTCAACAGCATGTTTTTTGCCATCCGAAAGATTTATGAATAAACTGCTGAACTCTACAAGACTTCTGAACATCTAAAACTACATGAAGTAATCAGAAAATCTGCTACCGACAGAAAGCAATCTTACATCTGATGTTCCTGGAAACTGATTTAATCTTGGTTGTTTATGTGAGTGAATCTATTGAAGAGGCCTACTAAGCTAACTGTGACAAAATTAACCTTGCAGTAATTGTTGAGACTTACTAGTTTTTTTGTGGTGTTCTGTTAAGGATGCATGACAGATCTACTGATGGTGTACTCCACTTAGCAATTTTTAAAACTTTCAATACGACAGGACAAACTTTGATTGTTCTACAGTTGTGCCCTCTCAAGTTACCAGCTGGAAAGGTAAAATGGCCTCTTTACAAATTTAGTTTGGGAAAATTTTGTTAAGATGTGATCATATCAATGAAAGTTTTCCAAAGCAAATTCTTATGGTTTCTTGTATTAGTTGTGAGCTTGAATGTTTCTTTTACCTTGTCCCTTCAAGCACAATCTCAAAGGTAAGTCAAAAATGCACCTTAGCTGTTCTTCTGAAAACTTACGCTGTTTGTTTTAAATTGAGTGTACTTTGTGTGACCAGTAATCAGCCTTCGCTGTTTTCAAACACTCCAATTTTCAAAAAGAGAAAAGAAACACCGCAGTACTTGTCTAACATTCCATGCTCTTTCTAATTTGCATAATCTGTATTCAGCCTATGAGCCCTACTGCTGTATAAAGCCCTGGTCTGATCTTACTCTTAGCCAATCAGAGCGTTCACTATATTGGCCATAGGCCTTAGGCACATGATAAACTATCAGTAAGGATTCCCAAGTCTCAGCTTGAAGATATAAGCTTGTTAGCTACTCTAAACTTCAAGTATAAATAAAGTTTATGTTTTGATGTTTATGTTATATTCACGATACAATATTCATAATTTTACTTTAACTTAGGAAAGTAGATTTCCACAAGATTGAGTAATACGAGCTTCCTTGTGGTGGTAACCCTATGTAAACATAGTACACTACAACAACCACCAACAGGAAATTGCTGCTTGGGTTGTTACTGAATGGAGATGTGATGTTGAACACAGCCATCACCCTTTTCTGTGTTTCCAAGGTCATAGTTGTGGAGAGGTTAAATTGTGCTACCTCTACCACCTAATGTCCATAATGTTCGCTTAATAAGAAATATCATATATACAAGGTTAAAAAGTCATTAAAAAGGTTAAAACCAAATGTTTTCGGCTGTTTGCCATCATCAGGGTTGAAGGTGTTGACCGTCTGTACATACATATATATCTTATGTGATTCCCGATGGGAAAAGTTGGGAGACATAAGAAATAACTTGTTTGTTCAAACTTAAGTTGTTTTTTTATTGGTTATTAATCCACTGATTTGTGAGTTTCACATGTGCTGGTTGATACTTGGCTGTGTAGCTATGTGATGTGGTTCCAGTCTTGACCACAAATTGACCCTTGTTTACCATAGAGTCTCCAGTAGCTCAGTGGTTAGAGCATCGGACTAGATCACCGAGGGTCGTGGGTTCAAATCCCATCTGGGACTCGGATTTTTTTCCGAGTATATATTATATTGTTGTTTGTTTCATCTTCACAGACACAAATTCTGTTTCCCAAATTTAATCATGGATTTTCATGTTAAGAGGAAATCTCTAACTTCAGCCACCTAGTGAAAATTACTTTCAATTGACAACTAAGTTCTTCTTCACCCAAAGGAATGGATAGAATCAGTAACAGAAAAGGATTATATTTTCGGGGAATTGTCAGAGTCCAGGTCAAACCAACATCAAAGTTCAGTGAGGTTCACATAAGAGGGAGTATTTTTACTTTTCACTTTAACTTGAATTTTCAGTTGGGGGTTATCTATGTACTAGAGGAACTAAAGGTTTAAACAAGATTTGTTACATACATATCGATGCAGCATCGAGGTTTGATCACGCCATCAGACTCAACCACGATGTATCTCTTTGGAGCGGTGCAAAACACTTGAAACAAAACAAACATAACCAGTAAATGATTATATAATTGACACGCGCTGAGGGTGATGCTTTAACATTCATGAATGGCTAGACTTCCCTGTCAAAATGTAAACAAACCGCTCCCAAAACGGAAAACTACTGTCAGTACTGCGTTACACTCATTATGTACCTTTAAACCGTAAAGTGAACTCGTAGGGATTGTAAACCGTGAGAACTTGCTTATGAGTCGACTGCTCGTCAGCATAAAAAGTCAGCGATTGTGGAAAAACAAAAACTGGCAAGCTTCCATCTGTGAAATGAGAGGGTTGTAATGACCTCATACAACTAAAGGCTATTCCCCTTCGCTCTGGTCTGGTTTTCAGCGCACAAGATCTAACACAGAAAAAAGATTATGTACATTTAAGCTTGACAAAAGGTTAGTTCCTGAGCTGAAGGAAAATGACTAATGACGACTCTACGACATTAAAATGTTTCTGAATCAAGATGTGTCTCCTGAATCAAGATGTGTCTGTCGGCAGTGGTGCATTGTTGAGGTTTCTAAAATGTTGGCCCAAGATCTATATCTATATACAATAAAACCTGACTTGATCTGAACGTTTGAAGTTCCTCTACCAGATCACACTCGGTGCATTACGCTGAAGTTCCCTTTTCTGTTTACCTCCAGATTACCAGCTCCCGCAGCATTAGGGGTAAATGTATTTTTGTGTGGCTTACACAATACCGTATCACATCGAGCGCCTGTCACGTGGTCTAGTGTCATATGATGATGACAATCTTTAATGAGGAAACTTTTTCACTAAAAAGTGGTTTACAGAGGTAAAGCGTTCATGTTAGGTCTCAAAGGGAAATAAACCACTGCGTACTTCGTTTGGCTGAACATGGATTTATTTTCGAGAAAATCGATAACAACTGAATTCCGCCAAAATATGGCTTTTCAGGCTCCAAATTTCAGACGCATCTCGGAGCGTCGCGTCACAAAATGAAAGAACCTGGATTGATAAAAAGTACCAAATCTCAAAACATAGGCATGCTATGCTGCGCATGAAGGAGTTATTTTTTTGGATATGTAGGTTGAAATGGAACACTGTATAACTGTTGCTGCTGTCGGAATAATTGTTGGCATAAATAAACTGCATTGGTGCAACACTTCCTGCAGTCCCCTCCACAGCCCTAATTTGAACTTGTCACGCAACGCTCTCTCTCTCTTTCCAGCATTGCATGACGAGACCAAACAACGACTTGCTCGTAGGTTAAAATTGTGCTTAATGCCGTTCCTTCGTCAGAGACAAAGTCCCAGTTATTATTCTGACCATTAAGGGCCAGAAGCAGAAATTGCGTTTGGTTTTTTCTGCGCAAGAAAATGAACAATAGCGCGCAGTTTTTAATTAGCGTAAAGCAATGTGGTGGACATAGCCTGGGAACGAGGTTGAGTTTTGGCATCGAGTGTCAGTCAGATTAGAAGTACTGGCCGCACATCAACGATAAGCTTGTTACAGTTTATAATCATATTTCGAGTGAACTTAAATATATTTATTTAAAGTACGAACCTAATACCATGAATCACTTCTATCGTTAACGTACTGATGAAAACAACAACCCTTGGGAAGAGTAAAAGTTTTTGCCGATTGTTTTAATTCGATTAATTAATACAATCATCTTCTGTAAACATTGGCGATTGAATCCATCCGAAAATCAATATTACGGACAAAACAATTATACTTTTCTGACCAAAAATAAAAAACTTGTGGAAGTCACTGCCACATACCTTTAGTTTCAATCAGTCAAAAAAACTTGAGGCCTATAAAATGCCTTCTGATATATCGTTCCGAGGCAAAAAAAAACTTCAAAGGTTTGTTTTTTTAAAAAAAAAAATAATAACTATAAGGAAATGTATCAGACGTGTTGTGAAAGCGGTGGAGTTGTGATCGTTGTATGACTATGCTTATTCTTCCTTCTGAAGGAGACTCAGTGGAACATGAGAAAAATTTTGAATCAAATATTACTCCAGATGTTGATAGGAGCAACTTCAGGATATTTCATTGCTATATATGAGTTAATCAGCGATCCAATTTTGAATTTCGCTCAAGGAACGAGGTAAGATGACATCTACAAGATTTCAAAACCAGACAGATCATATCGATAAAATCCTCACGAAGGAGCCATTACATTGAATAGATGATCTTACAACTCTTGTAGATGTCATCTTACCTCGTTCCTTGAGCGAAATTCAAAATTGGAATCGCTGATTAACTCATATATAGCAATGAAATATCCTTAAGTTGCTCCTATCAACATCTGAACTAATATTTGATTCAAAATCTTTCTCATGTTCCACTCAGTCTCCTTCAGAAGGAAGAATAAGCATAGTCGTACAACGATCACAACTCCACCGCTTTCTCAATACGACTGATACATATATCTTATTAACCAAGCGCGAGGGCCGTACTAGGAGAATATCGGCCCGAGATCTTGACAGTACGGACCGAGCGCAACGAGGTCCTTATAAAAAAGACCGAGGGCCGATATTCTTCCAGTGCGGTCCCGAGCAAGCTTGGCTAATAAGAGATTTATTATACGACTGAGGTTCAAAGGGACACAAGTGCGGTATCATTCGGAACCATTTGGGACAGTGCCCGAGAATATTGAGAGAAGCTTGGCTATTGAGCAAGCTTGGCTAATAAGAGATTTATTATACGACTGAGGTTCAAAGGGACACAAGTGCGGTATCATTCGGAACCATTCGGGACAGTGCCCGAGAATACTGAGAGAATATTGACCGGCTGATAGAGCATTTTGATCGGTTGATTTTAGTTATAGGCCCTCTGACTGCCCGAGTCGTGTAATAAATTTCCTTAATTCGCGAACCGCTCTCTCCGACTCACGTGTTGATTCGCTGAAATTTGAAGACCTGTCAAACCACAAATTAGCAAGAACGCTCTGATTGGTGCGACATCGCAAAAAAAACACAATCTGATTGGTTTGTGATACACCAAAGCATTGGGCCAATCACATTGCGTTGAGATACACCAAAAAAAGATGCGCCAATCAGATTGCCTAGAGATACACCAAATTACGCTGATCAGATTACACTACACCACAATACACCAATCTATACGCTAACATATAGTTATTCTTTTTAAAAAAAATAACTCAAAAACAACATCAAAACATATGTTGATTGCAATTTGAGCAATTTGTGACCATTTATTTACACAATCTAATTAACAATTATTCCACGAGCGCGCGTTGGATATGAGATGATAGATAGCCAACGAGGCGCGTAGCGCCGAGTTGGCTATAATGATCATCTCGTATCCAACAAGCGGGAGCGGAATAATTGTTTTATTAAAAACGCCCCCAAGATATTAGACAAATCTTTATATTAGACAAATTTTTTAGCTCCCGTTTAATTTTAAGCTGACGCGAACGCTTACCATATTTGTAGATTATGGTATATTTGCTCATATACCATAATGGCTAAGCCAATAAAAAGTCTTGAATTGCATTATCCAATGATCCATTTTTTAATAATTGAATTTATCCGACCTACTTCCAACTAGATTAAAAATAGCTCAAAAGTAGCCCGTGATTTAACTATGTGCTATAAAATAAAATTAAATGGAAATCTGGGATTCGGAAGGCGGGAGGTAGTTCTTTTGGATCTCCAAAGGATTTTTTGGGGAAATGGTTCGAGGCGATTTACTCAAAATTTAAAGTTGGATAAAATGCGCCGATTCGACGGTGTCGTCAATTAGTCGAAAATGTACACATATTCACGCAAGCTCAATTTTTTCGGTCGACCGACTATCGACCGTCCTGTCGACCAACTATCGACCAACTGTCGACCGACTGTCGACCGATATGTCGGTCGACATGTCGGTCGCCATGTCGGTCGACGCTACCTATAGTAACATTGATCCTCCAACTTTAAAATTTGATTAAATCGCCCCGAATCATTTCCCCAAAAATTCCTTTGGAGATCCAAAAGAACTACCTTCCGCCTTCCGAATCCCAGATTTCTGGTTAATTATATTGTATAGCACATAAATTCAATTAGATTGTGTAAATAAATGGTAACAAATTGCTCAAATGGCAATCAACATATGTTTTGATGTTGTTTTTTAAGCTTTGATACTTTTTATTAATCCAGGCTCTTTCATTTTGTGACGCGACGCTCCGAAATTCGTCTGATATTTTGAGCCTGAAAAGCCATATTTTGGCGGAAATCAGTTGTAATCGATTTCTCGAAAATAAATCGATATTCAGCCAAACGAAGTATGCAGGGGTTTGTTTCACTCTTAGGCCAACCTAACTTGAGAATATGAGCCGAATCGATTTTTTGGCTGTTGCCACTATATGTTGTATGATATGTCCTAGCTAACCTTGTTCTACCAGTTCCCCTCATCTTCTTTGAGTTACCCTTGTTCTACCACATTAACACCCATCTACCCTAAATTACCCATGTTGTACCACGTTAACCCTCATCTACCCTAGGTAACCTATGTTCTACCACGCTGTTACAAGGATCGAATTATTTTTACTGAATCCGTCACGCAATCCCAGACTTTTCTAGAATTATCTATAATCTGTAATATTCCAGAAACTTCTTTCATGTGACTCAGCTGTTACCAAAAATAGTACAACTTGTAATACGCTATAAATAGTAATAGAACATTCTAGATAACTAAAGTAAATGTATAAAAGCTAGCTTGTGAGAAGTACAAAAGAGATTTGCCGAGGGCATACCCTCGTGGCCGGCTGACAGAAGTTGTGGAAGCTATGATGTGACGAGGCTATGACCTTTTGACCTTGCGATTTCCGGAAAGAAGAAAGAGAAGACGATAGTCGAGAGGGGAAGAAGATAGAGAATACAGAGTTTACTATGGAGCGCTCCGGAAGAGTTTGTGTACAAGGAAAGAATGCGATAAATCAAGAAAGCCAAGCGCTGTGGTCTTCAGTCGGCGGAAGTTGGGATTGGAGGTTGATCAGGACGACGAACACTTACTCGGCATGAAGGATTGTAAGCCTGCTTTATGAACTTCTTAACTTAATCTTTAACCTAAGTAAATTAGACAATGTAAAACTAATTAAATGATAGTTAAAATGGGTAACTGTTTGTGGTTACATTTTTGTTGCGTGCCATATATCGTACTCGGGAGTCTATTTTCATATATGCTTTGTTAGCGGACATTTGTTGGTCATTCGTACACGTAACAACGCTCACCCCCATCTACCCTTCGTTAGCCATGTTACACTCCGTTTACCCCCATCTAGCCTAGGTTAGCCGTTTACCCCTGTCTACTCTAAGTTACCAATGTTCTACCACGTTTACCCCATCTACCACTTGCTATGTTCGCTATGTTCTACCACGTTAACCCTCATCTACCCTATCTTACCCATGTTCTGCCACGTTAACCCTCATTTACCTTAAGTTACCCCTATTACCCTAGGTTAGCCATGTTCTACCACGTTTACCCCTGTCTACCCTAAGTTACCAAATTTACCCCCATCTACCCTTGGTTAACCATGTTCTACCACGTTTACCCCCATCTACCCTAGGTTAGCCATTTTCTACCCCGTTAGCGTTCATCTACTCTAAGTGAGCCATGTTCTACCAAGTTTACCCCCATCTACTTGAAGTTACCCATGTCTACCACGTTTACCCCCATCTACTTCTGGTTAGCCATGTTTTACCAAGTTAACCCTCATCTACCCTATCTTACCACAGTTCTTACCACAGATCTTAATTTAAGTAAATTTTAGACACGGCCTCAATGAAAAGCAGAATTTTTTATTTATTTCTTTTATTTGAATTGTTATTATCAAATTATTATAGTAGTTAGATAGATAGGTTTCTAGTATAGAATTAACTAAATCAACTGATGGAAAAACCGTGTATAAATAGTTATCCTATCCTATCCTACCCACGTTCTACCACGTTAACCTCCATCTACCCTTAGTTACCCATGTTGTACCCGGAATGAACATGAGCACATGTGTGATAGATCCTGGTTAACTTAGTTATGGGTCAAAGTGGTGAAACGTGGCTAACTTCAGGTAGATGAGGGTTAACGTGGTAAAACATGTCTATATCTACCCTGAGATGGCCACGCTTAACCACGTTTATCCCTTTGTTAACCCAGTATCGTCTTCTTGACTCACATATACGTTAAGTTAACCTTATTCTCTCAAGCTTAGGCTCACCTTGTCGGTGCCGTTTAGTTTGTTCCCCCACACATGCTCTGGGTGAGGCACATTTTTTCACGCTCATCCTCACATATTCTGAGGTAAGGCTTTTCTAGATTAAGGAGTAATGGCTTATTAATTATCGAAGCAAAGATGGTGTTTGATACGGTGGAATGTTTTGCTCAAGAAATAAGAATGTGATGGGTTTTACGGCCTTCTCTCAACCTGCTTTGTTGGTGGCTTGCTAGCATTCAAGCATTATATTTTAACTATCAGCAACAAGAGTCTCATTACTTGACATTGAAAAGTAATGTTTGGGGTATTGTCAACAAGATACTCTTGGAACTAGCAAAAATGAAATGCAGTTCATCATTTGATTCGTTATCAGAGATATAGGAGTATAGTTTCCTGGTTAGTTTTTAAGCTGTACTTTATGCATGCTGTTCCCATAGACTTAATCCTTTCTTTTTCACCCTGTAAACCTCCGTCGAGTCTCCCTTTTCAGCGTAACATCGCTCGTTTATGAGAGGGGCTTTGGGATTTTCGGTTTTGTGGTTTTGACTGGAAGTTCTGGATCGGTTTTTCGGTTTTTGGGCCAAGAAGGTTCGGTTTTTCGGTTTTGATGTTCAGAGCGGTTTGCGGATTTTACGTGTTCTTGCCTTCGGTTTTCGGTTTTCTCGAAAACTCTGATGCGGTCTTCGGTTTTTCCTTTTTGACCCCTTTAAAGGTGAAAATGTAGCGGTTTTGTCAGATTTGCATGCGGTTTTCGATTTTGCTGCCTTTTTTCGTCGGTTTTTCGGTTTTGTAGGTTTTTTTCTCCGGTTTTGCGGTTTCCAGAGGCCCCATATGCCCCCTCGTTTATCGTTTTATCGTGTAAAAAGTTCTTGAAGTAATAATGTGCCTTGAGTGTAATAAGTTGCAGGTCATTTGGGATTTGATGGACAATATAAGAAAATCGATTGATAACGCACTTACAAAAGGACTTATTAATTATTTTTTCAGGGAAAAAAAATGCCGTAGCAAAGTGCATTTCGCAAAAGTTTAGATGAGAAACCTCGGGAAAGGTGACGGGGTTCTTAACGATAACAAAAATCCCACTTGGAGCATTTTTGTAGTTAGTTTACTCAAGAGAGAAACGCCCCTGGTATCACGACTAAGTTAAGTTACAAAGTAAAGTATTGCAAGTTTTTATTATTCAAGTTACCGTTTCCGACTGAAGTCAATGGAAGAAGGTTTGGAGTGATATCTCTCAGGAAAAATCTAACCACCTAAAAGTATGACCTAATACAACAAAACTATCTAACTACTATTATAAGCCGGCCAGATCTGTTTTTCTTTTTTATAGAGGACATTTCGCTACTAATCAGAACTGTAAATCAGATGGATCATTTCTCAGGCGGTACCGTATGTTCTGGTAAATGTGTGTAATTATTAAAAAACAAAACATGGATTTAGAGGCGTATTGATCAACAAATCGACGGCTTACAATATTTTTCGAAACGAAACGAAATCAAGCGATATGTAACGAAACTAAAAGAATAATGCAGATATATTTTCTAATTAGGTAAAGATAACTTTCACGAGGATTTTGGAGTAATCGTCAATTAATAGGAAGGATTTTTATTCATTTTGCAAAGTAGTAATATAAGAAGAGTTACGTACTATTTTTCGAAATGGACTATTTTCACCCTGCGGAGAAAACGTGACCACTTTCATGCCACAAAAATACATTTAGCCATTTCAAATCAGTATTTGACCCAGGACTTTGGCCTCCTTTTAATTCTTAAACGGTATTTAATTCGTAAATGCGAAATGGACTATTTTCACCCTTCAATAACAATGTCTTTCTATTCAGGCCACAAAAATACGTTAAAAAGTTACCATCCGAGGGCAAATATGCTAGTTTAAAGATCATAAAATTTCCAAGGGGCAACTATCAGACCGATAAACACTCTATTGTCTTTATTGTTCACCACTAAATTTTCTTCCGCGCGCCAGTTGAAAAACAGCCAAAACCCACTAAACGCAGATCAGTCAAATATTTATTCATGCGTACAGCCTGTCACAAATGTCAATAATTCGCAACTGTACATTGGCTAAATAATACGTTACACTTGTCAGAATTGAGAAGTAACTGTTTTTCCGATCTGCCTAACTTCGCGGCCGTCAAACCATTCGAAAATTTTTACGGATGAGTACTATCCATCCGGGTAATTTCCGCGGACGGGCACTATGGGCCGATAGTGACTATCGCGTCACGTGATCAATTTAAACCAGCAAGAATCGGAGAAAATTTATTGGTGAACTTTAATTCCCCTCATCGGGTAGTAACGATGTTGCATTTCTTGAGTCACACGATAGGTTTTAATTTAACGCAATATCAAATTAAGAAAGATCTTGGCGATCTCCACCTGGATAAACGTTCAGTATCTTCATTCCCTATCAACAACAACAACAACAAAAACAACAATCATTATTTGTACTCCTTCTGTTTGTCAAGTCAAAAACAATATTGAAAATAAATAGAGTATTAGCTGTCTGGAATAACCATAGGGGCTGGCGGAGCCAGGTACTCAGTAGACAACAACATTGAATGAAAATAAATTACTGGTCAGCAATAACATTATAACATCATATACATATAAACTATAAAATAACTTATATCAAGGCTCAGAAAGGTCGACAGACTTTAACGAAAAAATAATTAACCAGGTAATTTGGGAAAAGACAATTGCAATATAAGATAATATAAATACATATCTCTAATAGTCATTCAAAACGAGATTGTATTTTACTGACTCCTTAAATTTTGAAAGAGTTTTCACTCAGAGACTTCTATACTTTAGGACCTTTAATCCTATATTGAACATGCCATGATTTGTTCTTGCTTCAGGTAAAGTTTAAGTACCTGATAGCAGTCTTTTTGCGAACTCTTTTCGCGGGAAGGTCCTCAGCCGGAGTAAGCGCATCTTTTAACTTGTTCTTCCCCCTTTCTGATACATACAGGTTTGTGTCAGAAGGAAAAAAAGCAAACGGCAAATATGACATTTCACAACATAGCCTTTGAAAGATTATACCGAAGTTCTTAAATCTTTGTTACACGCTTATAGTCTCGGAGAAATAATTTTATGGCTGAACTACCAAACATTCAAGGCATTTGAACGCCCTTTGAAACACCCACCCCCCCCCCCCCCCCACACACACACACACTATCCTTGGGTTTCACCCACGTGACCAATACCTTAGCAACGGTTACTATCCGCCATCTTGGTGTCCCTCGAGCGTAAACAAACTGTATCTAACGAAGAGTTCATGTGAGAAAGAAGGGATGGTTTTATGCATTATTGTTGGCTGTTCGAGCGAAAGTGAAAAGCATAAAGACTAAGGATTTTTTCGTATAATAATTTAATAATTTTATTATTTCTATAGCGCAAAATTCATTATACATATGATCTAATGCGCTATACTAAGATCATCACAAATCAAGGGGAAGAACAGGAGGAACTAGAAGTTGTTGTATGGTTCGAGGCTTGCGGCTGTTGTAGATCCTCGATTTTTTGGTCGAGCTTTTCTTTGAGCTTCTTAGCCGATGAGAAATCGATGTCTTTAGCCCTCGCATACGGCACTTCATTGACCTATGTCGGCAAAATCCATGAGCATTTTACCTGAGTGCAAGTAAGCTTGGGGTGTCACGAAAACTCACACCCCGAAAACTCAGACCTCAGACCTCAGACCCCGAAAACTCAGACTCCTCGAAAATTCAAGAGATAAACTCGACTCATGATCACTCCTGGTAATCCCGCGTGTATTTTGACCTTTTGGGTCTTGATCCAACTGAAGCAGCAAAAGCAAGGCCGCAAGTTGCACGTTTCGCAAAATCGTCCGATGGTTGAGTATTAAAACATTTTAGAGTGACACAAGACTTCATTTAGCTTAGATTTCCTCCATTTTTCCCGTTAATTTTGAACTTTTCATTCACAGTTAACGGGATCAAATGCGCTCGCTCCAACACCAAAGTATTAAAATGTGGCGTGATTTTGACGAGGCGAAAGGGACGTTTGTTTACCTTTTTGTACTTCGTCGCACAGATCCTTGTTGTCGCTCTGTTAAAATTCTTAAATATTTCGCGATAATAATGGATACAAACCGAGACTCGGCCCACCAGTCCCAAAACGAAGACAATTTTGCGACCCTTGGGCTAGAGTTCTTAAATGAGGCAGAAAGAGAAAAACAACGCGAAAGAAGACTCGGCATCAGCGCCGTTTCACTGAAGAATCACTCTTGATATTGTTGTCCGTCTTTCGCGTCGGATTTGTTCCATTATTCCACCGGTTATATTATAAAAAAATTGGTTCATGCTTTATGCTATGCACTATCGAATTATGGAGCACTTCGGAAGCTTGGAGAACACTTAGAGGGACCTGAGTTTTCGGTGTCTGAGTTTTCGTGACACCCAGCGAGCTTGCCATGAATTCTAGTAGTTGCCTCTAACATAAATAAAACACTCGCAATATGTGAGCATGACTCAGCCAGTCCAGCTTTGCATCCCAAGCAATGGGCTGACAAAGTAGTCCCATCGTTTTCGGAAATGACCCAAATGTTCACTAAAGGATCATTCACATGCTGTGAATGCCAAACTCGTGCTCTCACGGCATACTTGCCGGCGATTACTTTGCCTACAACTGAGGTTACAAATCCCGACACCATTTGATTAAACGCCTCTAGACTCTTGAACGCCTTGAACTGCTTCTTGGTGTAGAAGCTGGTCTCAAGAACGAGGTAACTCAGCAAGTCCGACGCTTCCACAGGAGGCAAGCATTTTGGACTGAACTTCTCGGCTGGTATGCTTCCAGGGTCAACCCCAATGACCGAGATCTTTTGCAAACATCTTTCCTTCCAACTCTCGAAGCTTTCGGCATACTCAGAGAGCACTGGGATACCTTAAGATGAATGCCAGATACTTTTATCGCTTTTTTCTTTCTGGATATTCATGTAGTTGGCGAAATAATACGGCGATAAGAGAGAGGGCTTCACTATAGAAATCGACTAATTATTCATAAATTTGACACCCGAGGGACACCAACATGGCGGACACTAACTTCAGCAAAGCTTGTGACGTCACCTGAAACCCAACCATATAATTCCAAGTATTCGAATTACATGTGGCAAACTATAATAGCAAAAACATTTTAGGAACCAAAGGATAGTTCCACTAAAATGCCCTCCAGGCTCCAGGACTGTTTTCCATCTATCAGAAAAAGAGCAACTTTTAGCTCAAACGTTCTCTCGTAAATCTACCACTGACGTTCACATTTTCAAATACATCTTTCTCTCCAGCTCTGTAACCAAAGTGTCACCGTTTTGCAAAATTGCAAATGAACCGGCGTTTGAACATCTAAACTTTAACAACTACGTTAACCTTCATGTTCTACCCCCGTTTACTCCCATCTACCCAAGGTTAGCCATTTTCTGCCATGTTAACCTTCATCTCCCCTAAATTACCCATCTCCTACCAAGTTTCCCCCATCTACCCTTGGTTAGCCATGTTACACTGCGTTTACCATGGTTAGCCATGTTCTACCACGTTTACCCCCCTCTATCCTAGGTTTGCCATGTTCTGCCACGTTAACGCTCATCTATCCTAGGTAACCCATGTTCTACTACGTTGGTATGGTATGGTATAAGAACATTATTTATATACGGTATGTCCTTCAGGTATATTTACATTCAAGTGGAGAAAACTAACTACTTATCTGATTTCACTGATTTCAATGATTCACTGAAATTAAATGAACTTAAATGATTTCACTGAAACAAAATACAGTTCCCTTAATGTTACCTTAAATACATTAGGGGATGTCAATTGCTGCACCTCCAGAGGCAAGCTGTTCCATGGTCACGCATAGAGGGTGTCCAAACGTGGAACGTTTGCTGGAAGTTTCACCCGTACATGTCAACTACCAGTCGGTTTTGTATTTTCATCATTGCCTAATGATTCTGCTGTATGAGAAGCTGGAAGTAGATTTTTCTTTACATGATATATTTCTTCTTTTCTTCAGCAACTGATAAAAGGCAAGTCTCAAAGACGAAAAAGAGCGCAAAGGAATGCAAAAACTCTTCGAGGTTTCTCGAAAAAGTTTTTTTAAGGTTGTAGAACATGGGTAAGATAGGGTAGACGAAGGTTAACGTGATAGCAAATGGCCAACCTAGGGTAGATGGGGGTAAACGTGGTAGAACATGGGTAACTTAGGGGGTAAACATGGTAGAACATGGCTCACTCAGGGTAGATGAGGGCTAACGTGATAGCAAATGGCTAACCTAGGGTAGATGGGGGTAAACGTGGTAGAACATGAGTAACCTAAGGTAGATGTGGGTAAATGCGGTATAAGGTGGCTAATCTAAGGTAGATGTGGGTAAACGTGGTAGAACATGGGTAACTTAGGGTAGACGGGGGTAAACGTTGTAGAACATGGCTAACCTATGCAGAGGAACTAGACAGCCTTGTCTTGGAGAAAATTTGCGTCACCGACAATTTAATTGAACTCACAAAAGGAAATCTCAGTCAACACTTGTTGTCTCCTAAAAATATCAGTATTTCACACGATTCACCGCAAATGGGAGAACCAAGTCAGCAACCCATTCCATCTACGTCGCAAACGGAACAAGAAAATCAACAATCCAATTCACCCCTGTCGACTGGAACGCCAGGTAACAATTTTCAAAGTAACAGAGTCGCCTCAACAGAGAATCCTCCGATTACACCATACCCTGCTGGCAGAGGCGTTTATTTGTTAACTTCCCCTACGGTCCACGTAAAAACAAAGTCCTCTGCGCTCGGCCTGTTAAATCTTCTTCGAGCATGCGCGGCCTGTTGCTTAGAAACAAATTAGTTCCCGGTAGTACTCGGTCTTGCTATATAGCTAAATAGGATGCGTGCGCATAAAAACGTGTTTAAAACAGGTTCTGACCGGTTTTGCAAATCAGATTATCCACAAACTTGGATAATTGCCAGGCGCGTGCTCGAAGAAGATTTAACAGGCCGAGCGCAGAGGACTTTACTTTTAAGTGGACCGTAGGGGAAGTTAACAAATAAACCAGCATGGAAATTACCAGCAGGGTAATTACACCACCGCCGGTGAGTACATTTCAAACTAATCGTTTACCTAAGCTTGTATTGCCATCGTTTGGTGGAAACCCGCTTGAATGGCAATCTTTCTGGGACGCTTTCCGGTCTGCAGTACACGATAACTCCTTAATCAGTGATGTCCAAAAGTTCATTTATTTGAGAGCACAACTACGTGACGGGGCTGAAAGAGTCATTGCCGGGTTACCATTAACCAGTGCCAATTACGCTAAGAGTATCCAGTTATTGAAAGAGAGATTCGCTCAACCCCACAAGATCATCCATGCACACATGTTGATACTACTCAACCTTCCATCACTCACTTATCATTTAAGTAGTTTGTGGTTTTTCTACGACTCAGTTGAGACTCACATCAGGGGACTTGAGTCACTTGGGAAGAAAACAGAAACTTATGGAGATATTCTTGTCCCCATCATTCAGAAGAATTTACCTAATGGAATTAAGAGAAATCTAGCAAGACAAAATGGAAACAAAGAGTGGCAACTTGATAATTCACGCAAGGCAATCCTGAATGAAATTGAAATCTTAGAAGCAGGTCAGAACAGTTCTAGTGATTATAAACTCAGTAGTAACTTAACAACTGCCACATTTCTCACGACCTCAAAGCTACATGCACCTGTTCACCCTTCTCCTACTGATCAACGCTCCACCAGGCGAACATGCCTTTTCTGTAAAGGCGAATACAGTCCAAATGATTGCAACGTTGTGACTGATAGGGGAAAGAGATAATTGTCTTAATCGTCATCGTATCAAGAAAAGCGGCTCAACTTTGATAACAATTGGCTTTGTTGGACAAGCGAAAAATAATATAATAATATTAAAGTCTTTCAAGTTATTGCATCATAAGACAAAACTACATATCCTATGTTACAATGAATTCGAAAAAACTACAACAGAAATCTACATATTATGAATTAAAGAGTATGTCATTACAATAAAGGGAGCTTAAATATCAACCTATTTACAAAGGTGTTCATAAAGCGCTGTGTATTAATTTTCGGGCGTGCGCAGCCTTTTTCCTAAGATTGTCTACATATGTCTTTTGGACAGGAATGATGTCTTTCAGGGGGTGGCAATCCGTTGATTTTAGTTTCTTCAAAATGTTTCGGTCTTGTTTGTTTAAAAGGTTCTTGATAAAAACTGGAAATGAGATAAAACGGCGTTTATGACATCGGTCTAAAACATTTTGTACAACCGTAAGATCGGACTCAGATGCCCCATAGACTGAAAGTGCATAGCTAAAACTAGGTAAAACAATGGATATAAAAAGATGATCAATCTCTGCCTGAGAGTAATGTTCCTTTCTCAATGTTCGTAGGACGTGTAAACACTTGTTTGCTTTGACAAGCTTAGTTCTTACATGCTCATCAAATTTTCCGTCACTCTGTAAAGTTACTCCTAAAACGAAGCTCTTACATTGGGGAATATTATTAATTGGAGAGTAGAGTACATTATGATTTTTCTTTCTAACAACCAGCTCTTTACATTTGCAAGGGTTGCAGACCATTCTATTGTCTTTACACCGTGTTAAGAACTGTCCTACTAAGTCGGCAGACGGGTCACTATTCCTAGTGATAGGCGAAAGAATAGTGGAATCATCGGCATATTTAAAAAGCACAGGGCAACCATTAAAAAAAATCTCCAAATCATTCAAAAATATATTAACCTATTGACGTCCAATGCGCCCATATGCGCCCATGGGGACCCACACCCTTTCTACGCCTTGTGACGTCATGAATTTTAATCCTGGAGCACGCATTTGAGCACGTACTTGAACAGGTTGAAAATATCTTACAGACGATACCAGAATGAGCGCAATTGAGTGAAGGAGATTGGAGGAATACCAAAAAAACCATGTCACTTTGACCTGAAAATCTGCACGAAAATCGTGTTTCATTACCCACCTACCTTTCCAAGCATGTGCTTTGAAAATAATGAGTAGTTTCTGAAAAATCTCTACACCCAAATGAAGCCTACTCAATTTCCAGCAAGTGAGGAGGAACTTCAGGCAAGGAGAGGGGAAAAAAAGGGAAGGAGAAAGAGAGAAAAGTAAAAGTCGTAAGTGGGGCATGACTTTTCAACCCAAAAATGTCGAAATTTTGCTTTCTGCGCGTGCCCGAGATTTTCAGGCCGCCATTTTGCATTTGGATCAAAAGGCCGTCGAGTGCACGAGCTGTCAAGGGGTTTTTGGTAAGTTTGAGCTTTTAAAACCACAACAGTGACCCGAAATCTGCTCGACTAGCTTCAAAACACAGTTTTCCACAAAGGCTGCGGCCATTAATGGGTTAAAAAGACACGGTCCGCTTACACTACCTTTTAGGGTTCCTCTATTGATAGATTTCCACTGTCCTAAAAAATTATAACTAACAACACGTTGTTGTCTTGCATAGAAGAAACTATGACACCAATTGATAATGTACGGATCACAAAATCGAAAGCCTTACTGAAGTCCATGGTAAAAATTCGCACTGCGCTACAGTGACTACTATCTAAATACTTGTATGTCTGGTGCTGGATAGCGAGCAAAGCATTTGTGCAATACCACGGTAATACCATGGCAATACCACGATACTTGATCATCAGGGATTTGCTAAAGAAAAGGCATAGAAAAAACCAGGAAAGATTTATTACTCGACGTTTCGGGGTCATCATGACTCCATTATCAAGAGACTAGTTTAAAAACATGCAAATAAGGAAAGGTACAAGAATAGCATAAATTAGACTGAACGGCTTAAACAAACACCTTGGCGCGGATGGAATCCGTTTGCACGTTCAGTGTTGGCTTACGCATGCGAATATACAACATTTCATTAACAAGGCAATCAAATTTGCCGTTACATTTCGTGATGACGTTGAATTGCTCGATCAAGCGTTCAGGCATTTCACTATTGTGCTGGAGGTGGTAGTGTTTGTAGATAGAAGATGATTTCCTTTTGTGCCCTTCTACGCGCTCGTGTAAGTGACCACGAGTATAGCCCACATACCCTGCATCACACAGGTTACATTTAAATTCATAAACGATACATTGTTGGTTAACAATAGGGGGCTTAATTTCGTGTTGCTTAAGCTGTTGATCGAGCTTAGGGCTAACGAACACTGGTTGGACAGTCACGCTTAACTTCGAGCTTAGACTGTTCAGTTGTTGTTTAACATGATTAGCTGACGACTGGTCCTTGAAGGGTAACACTAATCTCACAGTCTCCGATGGTACGTCTGGTGATGGACAGGGTTCTGCAGATGAAATCCTTCTCTCAACGAACCGCTTGATTGTAGTTTCAACCAGTGGCTTTGGGTATTTCAAGTTATGAAAAACCCCTCTAAGGCGGTCACATTCCTCGGAGAAGAAAGACCAGTTAGAAGATAATCGATAAGCGCGATCCACCATGGTGTTAACTAGGCTGCGCTTGTACTTAATGTCAACATGACTCTGGAAATGCAGAAGGAGACCCGTGTTGGTTCTTTTGATGTAGACCTTGCTCTCAATCTTTGGTGCACGGTTAAGCAGTTCAGTTCCTAGAAAGGGAAGGGATCCTTCCCGTTCGACTTCCATGGTAAACTGGAGGGAGGGATGGGTAGAGTTAAGGGTGTCTAGAAACTGGCCAGCGGTCACCCTATCAGGCATTACGGTCAGGGTGTCATCGACGTACCTCCGGTAATAGCGCGGAAGTTGACCGTGTCGTTCGAGGTTTTCCTCAATCGAGCACATGAAGACGTTAGCCAGCAACGGTCCAAGGGGAGAACCCATAGCGACTCCATCTGTCTGCTCATATAAAGCACCGTCAAACTGGAAAAGCTGGTTTTTCGTAGCTGCTCGGAGGAGGTCGATTAGGTCCGCTTTAGAGATGTTCAAGCTGTGCGTCTCGTTGAACCAATCCTGGGCAAAGGCTTTTTCAGCTAAGATCTGTATTGTTTCCTCCAATGGTACATTTGTAAACAATGAGATGACGTCATAGGAAACTAAAATTTCGCCGTTCCTGATCTCGAAGCCTCGTACTTCATCAGCAAAGCGGAATGTGTCTGTCACTGTATATTGGTTGCACGACAGGGGTTTCAATTTGTCGTCAAGCCATTTCGCTAGCGAGTAATTGTAGGTGTTAGTAGCAGAGAGTATTGGCCGCACGGCCAACTGTTCTTTATGTGTCTTCGGCAAGCCATACAAATGTGCGAGTCTGGACCCTTTCGGGCGGAGAGCGTCAGCAATGGATTTCGGTAGAATCTTTCGAACGAGAGTTTCCAACTCCCTTTCTTTCTGAAGGAGAGGGTGGTAATACTTAGGAGGTCGTCCTCTGGTTCTCGGTCTCTCCGAGTCGACGAATCGGAATTTGCTGGTATCGTTTATTGACGCTTCGGATAGTAGGCAACTATCTTTGCCTACTATCCGATATACTATACTTTACCTATATCCATCTTAGATACCACCGAAGAAGTTGACGTGAATACTAAGAAAAATCTAAGAAGTAATGCCAACATAAAAGTACCAAAATTCAACTCATATTACATGAAAAACAGTTTTTCCAGAAGAGGACCTATCGTTTTTAACACACTTCTCCAAGAATCAAATTTAAGAAATATAACCACTAAGCAGGTCTCCTCGTTAGCCTACAAATCAAAGGCACTTTTAAATTTGAACTTTAATTCTATTTCTCCACAGACAGTGAACTTTAAGGATCCCAATTTTAAACATTTTTAGAACTTCTAATTTTGATAGGCTACTTTAATTATTTTATGCTACATTTCATTTTATTCCATTTTACGCACGACCCCACAAGCGTGTAGTCGCTTTAACAATTATCGTGTTTAAATAAAGTCTTTGTATTGTATTGTATTTGTATTGTATTCCATCGCAACCCTTTTTTAAACATCGCCACTCGTACCCGTCTCGCGATGAAGCACGTCGCGTCCAGCTGAGTTAATTGCTGCACCCAGCTCGAGGACATTTTACCGATGTCACAAGCAGGTTGTGATCCTTACACCACTGTATGCACCGGTCGTGATCCGAGAAAGTCGAATAACCTTTGCCGAGCTGGGCAGACTCGGCCTTCCTCTAGACTGCTTCTTCGGCGGCATCAACTTTTCAAATGACGTTTTTCACCGTCATACATGTACAAATTAAAAACTATTTACTGATATGGATACTACGATAGTTTGTTGCTCGCACATGATTCAAGATGGAGCTTTGAAAGCCCTAATTAGTAAGATGGAAGAAGATATCAAAGCGATTCCGCAACTACGAGGAAAATAGCGTATTTTTCATATATGAAAAATGATCCGGGCGCGCAAGGCATCTCGGTTGGAAATGGGCTTTTAAGCCCATTAAATGGGCCTATTAACTCCTCTGAAACTCCTGTCTGTCTCTGGACCCGGTTGTGACTCAACGTCTATATCTATAGTGATATCTAGCGTGATATATTTCTCCGGTACTGCAAGCAAGGTTAGACCATGGACGCCCCACAACACCCACCGGCCGGCGAACTCTAAATTTAGGAGTAGTGGACTTAGATAAAATATGTTTGAGAAGCCAAGGACTTTCAGCTCCCCTAGAGTGATAATTGTAGGATTCTTGGGCAGTAATCAAAACGAAAAGAACACCAAAATGGTAAATAGGCGAAGAGCTCTAGAAAACGTGGCAGCCATGTTGGCGCCTTTACAGTACCCTATATGGCCATTTTTGACCCTGTAGGGCCATTTTTGACCCTATATGGACATTTTGACCCTATATGGCCATTTTTGAACAATGACGCAACAGCTTCGGAACACATGAGGAATTTCTCGAAGTTTCCGATTAGCATACGAGCGGGAAATTTAAACGCTCGGAAAGACTAGACTTTAGTTCAGAACTACTTTAGTTTAGAACTATGATAGTATCTAGAGAAAGATTTATAGGGAGAGAGGTGGTCTGAATGAGACGTAACGTATTTTGAATTCTCGATGTGTGCATTGCCCCATTAGCGGTCAATTTTTTCCTGGAGTAGACCATTGAGAGTTGACTCGACGAGACAAATTTACGCTACCCCATCGCCTCCCAGAAGCGACTAAATCAGCGTTGAATTTTCCATTGGGGTACTCCGGTGACACTTTACCTCTCGTGTGCAAATATGCGTTACCTACTCTTCCAAAATAGCTAATTGTCATGCCGAAAATTTTCTAGATTAGTCACGAACTTTTTCGCGTCGCTTCGGCCAAAGTCCCTCAGCGCTACAAAGAACAAAAGAACTATTTTTTACTTCTTAATGTGAGAAGTTGAGCCGGAACAATAGACCATTTCTTGCTACGACTCAGTGTCTAAATGCAAATCAAGGAACTGCTGCAGGGTATGCCACCGAAAGCATCATACCAGTCTTTGCCAAAATGTAGAACCATCTTCCCCAGTGTCATCCACTGAACCAGCAACTACAAACGAGGTTCCAGGTACACCCATTACAAGCAAGACTAATGTACCCTCAGTGTCATCCTACCACATTGGTGATACTAACAAACACACGCCCATTCTACTGAAAACAGCTGTTGCTTCTGTTGGAAGTCACAACAGTCACATTAGTGCGCACATTTTATTCGACGGGGGTTCCCAACGCTCCTTCATTACATCAGATGTAGCAACCAAACTTGATCTGAAACCAGAAGCACAAGAGACAATATCTTTGTCAACCTTCGGTGGGAACACTTCATTTGTCAAACGCATTAACACTGCTACCATTTATCTTGAAACCGCTCAAGAGGAGACCATTCCAATTCACGTGATCACTGTGTTAACGATAGCTGTACCCCTAACTACTTAAACCGGTATCAATTTAAGGGACTTACCATATCTTAAGGGCCTGTCATTAGCACACATTAACATTAATGATTCACCCTTCACACTTCCTAATCGGTGCTGATCATTATTGGGACATTGTGGAAAACGAAGTTATCAGCAGTTGCATTCAAGAAATAAAGAAATTGACATCAATTTCCAACTGGAAATACTGCCTACCGATGAAAACCCCTCCGATTTTCTCCCAAGAGGGATAAGTGCACATCAAATGAAGACCTCTTCACTGTGGAAACATGGTTCCACATGGCTGCCCACTAGATCTCAGTGGCCTTCATGGCCTACCACAGAATTTTTCCACCTATTAACCACTGAAACCTCTACAGATGAATCTACTACAAATGACACAGTTCCAGTTCAACAGCGTGGCCTTCGTCGCCTGATCAGTCAATCAGATTTCAGTAGTTTACCAAAACTTCTACGCATTACAGCCTATGTTTTCAGATTTGTACAGCTTCTCCAAAAGAAATTCAGCCAACAAGGTCCAGTTCCAGCTATGGAATATGATCGTGCCACGACAGCATGGGGAAAGAATCGTCAATCTGTTGTCTTTGATGCTGAAGTTGACAACCTCCCCTCAAAGTCACGATACCGTACAGCCTTGGTACGTCAGCTTCGCCTATTCCTTGATGACAGCGGTCTTCTAAGCTGTGCTGGGAGGATATACAACGCACCCTTAAGTGACAACACCAAATTTCCTCTGCTATTCACTCCACCCATGTCAAGCAGCTTCACGCGGGTGTCAACTCAACACTCACTGCCTTGCGCCAAAGTTACTGGGTTCCTTCTGGCCGACAACGCGTCAAAACCTTAATTGACAAATTTGTAGCCTGTAGAAAGGTTTCAGGATCAGCCTACAATCCCCCAGATCCACCACCCCTTCCCAAATCGAGAATGCAGCAAACATAACCCTTTGAAGTCACTGGGGTGGACTACACAGGAGCTCTGTATGTTCGAAACGCTGGAATCGAAACAAAGGTCTACATATGCCTATTTACTTGTGGAACAACCAGAGCTATTCACCTTGAAGTTGTCGAAGACTTGACTATTGAAGCTTTCTTACTCGCCTTTCGCATATTCGCAAGTCGCAAATCTCTTCCAAGGAAACTAATATCTGACAATGCCTCAACATTTGTATCAGCGAACAATGAACTAAAGGAACTGTTTCAATCTCATACGCTCAAGGAAACACTTGCAAAGGAAGGCATTGAATGGTTATTCATCCCCAAGAAGGCGCCTTGGTACGGCGGGTTTTGGGAACGCCTCATCGGTCTTACCAAGTCCACCATTAAGAAGGTACTCGGCAGAGCTGCAGTCAACCTGTGCACTCTTCAGACAGTTGTTGTTGAAGTGGAGGCAATTCCTAACTATCGCCCCCTGACCTAAGCTAAGGATGAAGAGGCATTAACCCCTGCACATCTACTTTATAGTCGACGAATAACATCCCTACCGCATGCACTAGTAGACAATGATGAATTGAGTGATCCCGCCTACCAAACAAACACAGATTTCCTGAAGAAAGCAAAACGTATCACCTTACTAATTGAACACTTTTGGCAACGTTGGCGTCTCGAGTACCTCACCTCCCCCCGAGAATTCCGCAGAGATGAGGGATGAGATGTGGCAGAACATGGCTAACCAAGGGTAGATGGGGGTAAACGAGGTGTAACATGGCTAACCTAGGGAAGATGAGGATGAACGTGGTAGAACATGGGTAACCTAGGGTAGATGGGGGTGAACGGGGTAGAACATGGGTAACTTAGGGTAGATGGGGGTTAATGTGGTAGAACAAGGCTAACTCAAAGAAGATGAGGGTAACTGGTTGAACAAGGTTAGGTAGGACATATTGTGTAACATACACGAATGTTATAATACTAAGTATTAATGTATATTTAGTTATTGGCACGGGATAGTACTGGTCTGAGTCAGTCATCCTGGTTGTACGCGTGGTGTTGAGTAATTTTCCTCAAGTGATCGTATCACGAGTAAGTTCTCTTCATGTTTCGCACCTCGGATTCGGTGTTGAAGATTCATCAGGAAAATAAAGTCCTCGGGGTCTAGTGATGTACCTTCCTTGGTTTCTTATAAGCGCACGCAAAACTTTACTACAATTAGCACTACTGCACAAGAAACAATAGACAAAAAATAATGCGTAGCGATCTACCATTACGAACTTGGGAGCTCCGCTTTTAGGCTTGGCTAAATCTATATATTATCGGTCCATTTGATGTTCGTGATGTCTCTCAGCTGTCTCATCGTGTAGGCATGTAGTTTGTAGTTTCTTGACCTGTGACCTGTATATTGTCCATACTTCTGCTCCATAAAGGAAACTAGATAGTACCACTGCTGTATAGACTTTGCACTTCGCTCGGATGGAAGCGTGTTTGTTTTTCCACAGCCGGTGTTGGAGTTTACCAAAAGCAGCACTTGCCTTTCCAATTCTATTCCGAATCTCCTTGTCTATTCTAGCAGTGTTCGAGACAGTACTTCCAAGGTAGGTAAAATCAGTACTTTGTAAAAGTGGCTCCTGGTTTACCATGATTGATTCTGGCCTAGGTGGAGGGCTAAGTAGTTTGACTGGTTGGAACAGGCATTCTATCTTCTTTATGTTTATCTTCGGGCTGAATTGAGCGGCAGCCCTAGCAAACACATCAACAAGTAGTTGTATATCTGCAGCATTGTGAGCCACCAGGGCCGCATCATCAGCAAACAGCATCTCTCGAACTAAGTACCTAGTAGTACGAGTTTTTGCCTTGAAGTGAGACGCATTGAAGAGATCTGCCCCATGTCTTGTCTGAATGTAAATTCTTTCATGTACGTTCCTAAATGCTACTTTCAACATTGCTGTTAGGTATCATGACAATAATGTAGGTGCGAGCACACAGCCCTGCTTTACACCGTTTGTGACTGCAAATTTCTTGGAAATGTCTACCTTGAACTAATTGGGCCTGCATCCCTTCATGTAGAGCTTTGCTCATGACGTTGATAACTTTGTCTGTTCATCCAAACTTTTTTTAGTATTATCCAGAGGCCTTCTCTTGACATTGCATCAAAGGCTTTAGTAAAGTCTATGAATACAGCATACAGTCACATATTCTGTTCTATACATTTCTCTTGGATCTGGCGCAGGCTAAAAATCATGTCGATGGTACTTCGGTTGCTTCGAAATCCGCTCTGAGTCTCAGGCAAGATGTCAGGAGTTATCTTGTTATTTAATCTACTGAGGTTATGAGCCATTATTTTTCTAGCAATAGACAGAAGTGAGATTCCTATGTAATTGCCACAGTCTCTCCTGTTGCCCTTCTTGAAGATAGGCACAATGTTTCCATCCTTCCAATCCTGTGGCATTTGTTATTTTGTCCAGATATCAACAATCAGATCGTAAAGTCTCTCTTTCAACTTTATTCCACCATACTTCCAAACTTCAGCAGGGATGCGACATCCACCAGGAGCCTTGTTCTCCTTGGTAGCAGTAATCGCTTTATCAAGTTCATTAAATTCCGGTAACTCATCCAGGCTGTCATTTGTTGGTACGTCTGGGAGGGCGACCCTAAGAGCAGTGACAGGGGAGCGGCGGAATGGCGGAATGGCGGAATACGACCCAAAATCCTAAAATCTGGAACGGCGGAAAATGACCCCAAATCCTAAAATCTGGAACGGCGGAAAATGACCCCAAATCCTAAAACATGGAACGGCGGAAAATGACCCCAAATCCTAAAACATGGAACGGATGACAGGGCATACTGCACAAATTTTGTACAAAGACGGTCGAGCGCTTGGCTCATTAATTCCCCCGAAGATAACGCGCGTGACCAAACTTAGACTAGCGTGAGAGCAAGAGAGGTTTGCATGGGGTCATGCACATGAGAATTTCTCATGGCGTGAGAAGACAAAAGAAAGTTAACAGAAGGAAGCCGTCGAGAAAAATTTGAAGAAAATCTTCGCGACCACGTGTCCAAAACACCACCATCCTACTATGAAATTTACGGCTTACCTATCAGCGGAAGAAATTAACTTTCTGTACAAAAAAAGAGGCTATTCCACTCAATCGTCTAATTTGTATGGTGAGAATAGATCCTATCGGTAGAACCCCGCTAACTCGAACCCGGTGAACTCGAAACCCCCTCTTGCTCGGACTTACTCGAACAAAACCAAAACCCAGTTTCCCTTGGATTTAACCCCAATTTTTTTTTTCAGTCATTTGCTAGCGGCAATTCCTAAAAGACGGAACGGTGGAAAACTACCCTAAAGCCTAAAAGTCGGAATTATAGGCAGGTCAAGGGATCAAGAGAGCCAAATAAAAATCAAGTGTACCCACACTAATTTCCCCGTAGGAGGATGAGTTCCGAGGATATTAAGTCAATACCAGAAAAAATTATCTTTGCCCGTAATAATGTGTAATATCATGCTGTAGATGTTCGGTTTGTTTCTCATTCATTGCCTAACAATCAATTCCCAATAAATCAACAGAGGCGTTGTACGATTTCACCCTTAGTTAACTGCACATTCTAAATCGTGATGCTTTAAAAATTCAGTTAACCTTAGAATAAACTAAGAGGACAAGCGATACAATATCTGAACTTCTTTGGTCTGAAATATTACTTAATCATCCGTTAACTAATTTATCGGCTTCCTTCTTTTAACTTTCTTTTGTCTTCTCACGCCATGAGAAATTCCCACGCACATGACCCCATGCAAACCTCTCTTACTCTCTCACTAGTCTAAGTTTGGTCACGCGCGTTATCGTCGTGGGAATGAATGAGCCAAGCGCTTGACTGTCTTTGTACAAAATTTGTGCAGCATGCCCTGTCATCCGTTCCGTGTTTTAGGATTTGGGGTCATTTTCCGCCGTTCCGGGTTTTAGGATTATTGGGGTCATTTTCCGCCGTTCCAGGTTTTGGGATTTGGGTCATTTTCCGCCATTCCGCCATTCTGCCATTCCATCATTCCACCGTTCCTGCCTTTAGAGTCGCCCTGTCTGCGAAGTTGTCTAGAGCAGTGTGGTCCACTGTTCCAGGCACATTTAGCAGTTGATCAAAATGCTGGGAAAATCTGTTGAAAATCTCGTCCTTTTTCTTCAAGACTGTTACTCCATCAAGCGCTATTAGTTGGGCACTCCTTCTCTTCTGTGGTCCACACCTCTCTAAGGCCATTGTAGAATGTCTTCATGTCATTTTGGTCTGCTGCCTGCTGTAATTCTACTGCTTTCTCTTCCCACCACTGAGACTTCTTTTCTCTGGTATACTTCTGAAGTTTGCTTCTGGCTGTAGCAAGCCCAGAGCTGCTCGCTCGTGTTTTTCTTTTTAGTTCGTTTGCTTTAGCCTTATTTCGTTCGCCAAGAAAGGTGTTAAGCTCAACATCACTCTCATGAACCAGTCTTGGTGTTCCCGGTCTGGTTTACCAAGGATATCTCCAGCTGTTTCGTAGGCAGTAGTCTTCAACCTGTCCCACTGCTCCTCTAAATCCAGATTTTCATCATTCTTATCTTCCATGATCTTGTCCATTTGCTTCTGGAACGCCCTGCATACTTTCTCATTTCGCAACTTAGCCACATTTATCTTGGATGTTAGTTTTCCTTGAGTCTTGTTAATGGCTTTCCTCAGTACGAAAGCGAGTTTAGATCGAATCGTGTTGTGATCTTTCAAGCAGTCAGCTCCTCTCACTACTCTAGTGTCCAACACGGGTGTGGACAAAACCTGGCCTAGGCCATGGCCTACCCTATGGCCTACCCTATGGTATGGTATGGTATGGTATGGTATGGTATGGTATGGTATGGTTGGCCCTGTGGCCTACCCTATGACCTACCCTATGTGGCCTACCCTATGGCCTACCGGTGGTCAGATTTTTAAGAGGATAGCATTGCTGGAAGCCTTTCAACGTTTTCCTGAGTACTGTCTTACCAAGGACTTTATTCTGCATTTTTGGCGGCCACATTCCGATTAAAATTTCTTAACCTTCTGATAGAATAAGGAAATCGAGGAACAGAAGCCGGTTAAACGCAAATTTTGGGCAAACATCATCATATCAGCTCTCCTTTCAAATTAGTGCAATACTGGCCCTTTTTTTGGAAAAGCAAAGTAAAGTTTGCGAATTGTTTACGACGGCGATGCATGCGTGTCCCGGGGTGCTCGTTGCAAATTCAATACTCTACAGCACTTGAGGGCACTTAAAAATTGTCACGTAATGTTTGCGCTTTCTTACCTGGATATGTATGCTCTCCAATATAACACCGTTCATTACATTTTTACACCAGCACTCCACTATATGTTACCAACTGACAGCCTGCATCATAAAGCCGCTATTTTGTATATCCTCTGCGACCACGCAATATTGGCCCCTCCTCTCCCCTCCCCCTTAACCTACCGTTATGGTTGAGTGCTGTGATATTTGCAGTGCTTCGTTCCCTCGGACGTTGAAAATCGTTTTAGCGACCTCTTAGTATACCCTTTTCAGAGACAGATAATTGTACAACAGCGTATTCGTTCGACTCTTACTGATTTTATTTTTATGTTCTTAAAATCTGACCACCGGTAGGCCACAGGGTAAGCCATAGGGTAGGCCACAGGGTAGGCCACAGGGTAGGCCACGGGGTAGGCCATGGCCTAGGCCAGGTTTTGTCCAAACCCGTCTAATTCATCTTTCTGATCGCTCTGCCGTATTATCACATCATCTATTAGGTGCCAATGCTTTGACGGAGGATGATGCATGCAGGTAGTTTTGTGATGATGCTTGTGTTTGAAGACAGTGTTAGTGATGACTAGCTTGTACTCAGAGCAGAATGCCAGTAAGAGTTCACCATTTGAGTCGTACTTTCCGATTCATTGTAAGCCAATTACACCGGGCCAGTTATTTTGCTCACATCTAACCCTTGCATTGAAATCACCAGCTACAATGAGTTTATCGGTGGTAGGGACCTCCTTCACGGTTCCCCTCAGTCTGTTGTAAAATTCTTCTTTGTTCTCTTTAAGGTTTGTCATTGCCGGGGCGTAGGCACTGATAATTGTAGCATAGACGTTTCTCTGCAGAGGCAGTCGCATGGTGAGGAATTCGGACGTATACAAAACATGGACCGGGATCCATGGACCACCCCTATGGACCTGGTCCATGGACCACCCCTATGGACCACCCCACTGGAACTGAGTTTTGTCCTACAACAAAGTCTTGCGACTGTACATATTTCGCAATACAGGCGTACTTTGTGGGTACGAGTAATGAATACTCGCCTGACCTTTGGATCGTTTCAAGGCAGCTGCCATCTTGGATGAGGGAGCGCGAAGGGGCTGTAGCGAGTTTATGTTATCCAGCAACCTGCCCCCTCCAAGGTTACGCTTCGTTTAATACGGAAACTAAATGATTCTGTGCTCTCTCATTAAAATTACAAGCTATGTATTAAACTTTTTCACATCAATATACCTTGATTACAAATTTGTGTTCGTAGGGTAAACTTCGCTTATAAAATAAATCGGCTTATTTTTATGCACGATAGAGTATAATAAGCGGGGTAGGGGTGTCTTCCCGATCGAATTGCAATTTGGAAGTGTTGGAATGAAAATATTGGGGGTAGAAATGTACTCGATCTTCTGTATCTCAAAACGAGTTTATGGTCTTCCCATTTATGGGGGCGCGATAAATATGAGACCGTGTTTTTCATACCCTGACCACCGGTAAATTTTCATATTAACAAGGGCCATCTCCTTTTCAAAAATTGGGAATGACACTGATTGGCGTTGGTTCTTGTTCCAGTCTTTGAACGATTTATATTTTGATTGCGAATCCAACTCCAGCTTCTTTTCTTTCACCTTCTTCCCTACAACTCCAGAAGAATGTGTAGCCATTATCTGTCTCTCATGTAGAGCCAATCGAGTTTCACTTAGAGCGACAACGTCGTATCTACTCAGGTCTTTTGCAACTAGCTCTGTCCGACACTCTGGTCTTTTTGAGCTAGCTCTGTCTAGAAGGGTTCTTACATTCCATTCAGCTAATCTCAGAAATTTCCTGTGGTTATTCTTGCATCCTAGCTTACTTTCCAGTGGTCATCGGAGCGGGAACGAGCCAGCGCGAACCTTGTTAACCCGGGCGACTTCCGAGCCGGTATGAGAAACTGTTCTGTTGCCATTTATCCATAGAACTGCATGCGAATAGGTTAAGTGATACTGGCTTTCGCCTTACCAGAATCACTCTCTCGGCAGGGCAGGAATGTAATCTAGCGGCAAGTAACAGGTCAAGACAAGCTGGCATTTCCATCATGCTGCAGCGGCTGGCCGGGAGATAGGTTTTTCTATCACCGCCCTTTAGTGCTGCCACGGGGCACCAACTGGGAGTGGTCCACCACAGACCTTTGACAGATGTTGTTTTTGGTTCTGTAAGGATGCCTAATTTCACCCTCCACACCTCACTTGAGGTGGGTGTAGTGTCGGTCACATGACCTGAAGATCTAATGACACGTGGAGCGAGGAGCGAGGGATGTCGATTGAATTCGTTTGTTGTTAGTTATCTTATATGTGATTAAAGAGACGTAGTTACGGACAGAATACAACACTGGCGACGAGGATGTTCAGTACCTTCGCATAAATCAACATGGCAGCGGCAAGTGTTGAATTTGGAGGAATTTTGCCGTTCGACTGTAAAAGCGCGATTACCTCATTTGCTCCTCGGTGGAAAAAGTGGAAAAAATCTTTTGAATATTACCTCTTAGCAAGAGGAATCACCAACAGCGCTCGAAAAAGAGGTTTGCTGTTACACTGTGCTGGCAGTGAAGTGCAAGAATTATTCGAAACCCTGCAATATCCAGGACCGCCGGCAGATGTAGGTGAAGACAATGCTGACGAATATCAGAAAGCCCTACGCACACTTGATGCTCATTTTAGTGCGCGGTTAAATGAGCCATACGAAAGACACGTCTTCAGAAATCTCAAACAGGAGGGAGGAGAAACGGTCGATCAGTTTATTACTCGGTTACGACACCAAGCGGAAAATTGTAATTGGGATAACGCAGACAAGCCGATTCGCGATCAGGTCATCGACAAATGCAGATCAGACGATTTGCGGCGGAAACTATTGTTAAAGGGAACCCATCTAACTCTGGAAAAGGTGCAAGAGATCGCTGGATCTTTTGAGGCAGTAGATATTCAGTTGAAAACGATGACTGGTGTGGAAGATGATCGTCAACAAGTTAACCGTATCGAACGTGGAGAAACCGCTGTCCAGTTCAAAGGAAGAGAAACGAAAGCCAAATGTTATCGTTGTGACAGAGAAGGTCATTTTAGTCGTGACAGTTGTTGTCCAGCAAGAAATGCCGAGTGTCAGAGGTGTCACAAGATAGGACATTTTGCTAAGGTTTGCCAAACAAAAACTGTCACCAGAAACAAAAGATTTTCTCCACGAGATGTGCCAGACAAAAGGAGATCGAATGTGAACTCCATTGATGATGACAACTTGAGAGGTGAGAGCGACGATGACGAGTACGCATTCACTGTGGGCAGAGGATGATAAATGTGTTAGTTGGAGGGACTTCTGTGCGAATGCTTATTGATTCTGGGGCAAGCACTAATGTGATTGATAAAGGAACATGGGAGGAGCTAAAATCCCAGAAGATTGAATGCAAATCCTATAGGTGCAAAAAGAAGCTGTATGCTTATGGGAGTAGTGTGCCTTTAAAAGGTATCGGTTTTTTCGAAGCAAGAGTGGTCCTGGGTGACAAAGTTTGTGAGGCAGAGTTTTTAGTGATTGATGGGACAGGACAACCCCTGTTGCGGAGAGGTACAGCAATCAAGCTTGGAGTGCTTCAGATAGGAAGTTCCATAAACTCTGTAAGCAGTGACATTGTAGAAGAATTCAAAGATTGTTTTTCAGGAGTAGGAAAGCTAAAAGGATATCAGCTTAAGTTGCACATAAAGGAGAATGTGGCACCTGTGGTTCAGCCTCTGCGCAGACCACCATTAAATCTTAGAGACAAAATCGAGAAGAAATTATACGAACTGGAGAACATGGACATCATTGAGAAAGTAAACAGTCCATCTCAGTGGGTGAGCCCTGTAGTTGTAGTCCCAAAACCCTATGGGGAAGTGAGACTTTGTGTAGACATGAGACAAGCAAATTGTGCAGTAGAACGTGAACGATACCCCATTCCAACCATTGATGAAGTACTTCAAGACATGAACAATAGTAAAGTGTTCAGTAAGCTGGACTTAAGATGGGGGTACCATCAAATTGAATTATCTGAAGAATCCCGTGAGATTACCACATTCATCACACACAAAGGTCTGTACCGATATAAAAGATTGATGTTTGGGATATCAGCAGCTCCGGAGAAACACCAGCAGGTTATCCAGCAGACATTGCAAGGTATTGAAGGGGTACACAATATGTCAGATGATATTATTGTGCATGGTGCAACACACGACCAGCATGATGAACGTCTGCGAAAAGTGATGATGCGTGTACGTGAATATGGCCTTACCCTCAACTTAGAAAAGTGCCAATTCTCCATGAGTCAGTTGACATTCATGGGCCATGTCCTGTCAAGTCGAGGAGTGGGTGTGGCCGCTGGCAAAGTGAAGGCAGTAGTCGAAGCAAGAGAACCAGAATCGGTTTCAGAAGTCAGGTCATTCTTAGGTCTAGTAAATTACAGTGGAAGGTTTATTCCAAATCTTGCGACAGTGTCAGAGCCACTGCGAAGACTGATAAAGAAGGATGTTGTGTTCCAATGGGGATCAGAACAAGCAGCAGCATTGCAGAAGCTGAAAATGAACTGGCTCGAGCAGAGGTTCTTGGATATTACGACAAAGATGCTGAGACTCGTGTAATCACTGATGCAAGTCCTGTGGGTTTGGGCGCCGTTCTTGCTCAGAAGCAACAAGGAGAGTTCAGGATCATTATGTATGCTAGTCGAAGTCTAACGGATGCGGAACGCAGATACAGCCAGACAGAGCGCGAGGCGCTGGCGATTGTATGGGCTTGTGAACGGTTCCACACTTACCTATATGGGATCAAGTTTCACCTTGTAACTGATCACAAGCCTTTGGAATGTTTATACTCAAAGAAGTCGAGACCCCCTGCCCGCATTGAGCGCTGGGTACTGCGTATGCAAGTTTTTGATTACACCATTGAATACAAGCCTGGTAGCGAGAACATAGCAGATTCCCTGTCTCGACTGAGCTGTTACCACAGTCTGGACGAGGAGAAAACGAGGAACGTTGCAGAAGAATATGTACGGTTTATAGCCCAGACAGCCACCCCAAAAGCCATGACAACACGAGAAGTAGAAGAACATTCCCACCGTGATGCTGAACTGAGTGAAGTAAGGCGATGCATTCGGGAAGGTGTCTGGAACAACAAAGAATGTGTTAAATATATTCCAGTAAAAGACGAACCTTGTGCCATCGGCAAAGCCGTTTTGCGTGGAACTCGCATTGTTATTCCCCAAACTCTGAGACAGCAAGTACTAGCTATTGTACACGAAGGACATGTTGGAATTGTTGCTACGAAACTGAGACTGAGGACTAAAGTGTGGTGGCCCGGTATCGACAAAGACGCTGAACAATATGTAAGGTCGTGTCATGGATGTCAATTAGTTGGACAAGCAACTCAACCGGAGCCTTTGATGCCTACTGAGCTGCCGCTTGGCAAATGGCAGGACTTATCCTTGGATCTCCTGGGACCGATGCCAACAGGAGAGTACCTGCTTGTTGTCATTGACTATTATTCTAGGTACTATGAAGTGGAGATCTTGATGTCAGTTACTTCATCCCAGATTATCTCATGCCTCGAGACGATATTCGCTGTTCATGGCCTGCCAGTAACCATAACGAGCGACAACGGACTACAATTCCGGTCAGAAGAGTTTGAGCATTTTCTTGTTGATAATGGTATCTTACACCGCAAGGTTACGCCACAATGGGTACAGGCAAATGGCGAAGTAGAGCGTCAAAACCGAAGCCTACTCAAGAGCACGAGAATTGCACAAGCAGAAGGAAAAAATTGAAGGAAAGAGCTCGTTCATTACCTCGCTACATACAGAACAACGCCGCACACCATCGCAGGAGTTTCCCCTGCGGAGTTATTATTTGGTCGGAAGATCCACACAAAGATGCCTGAGTTGCGCGAAACTACCGTAAATGATGATGAGCTACGAGATCGCGACTGGGAAAAGAAAATAAAAGCGAAGATATATGCAGATGAACGAAGGGGTGCTCAAGCCAATGACCTTCGGACTCGTGACCAAGTGCTTCTAAAGAAGAAAAAGTCAAACAAGTTGTCAGCCAAATTTTAAAGTGAGCCTTATGAAATCATTGAAAAGAAGGGCAATAGTGTTGTGGTACAGTCACCTGAGAAAGTTCAGTACCAGAGGAACGTCACAGAAGTAAAGAAGTTTACCCCCCAGAGATGAACAATGTGTTGACAGTGATCATCAGTTTGAGTCACAAGAGGACAATGAATTAGAGCAGAGGCCACAACGGGATAGGCATCCCCCAGATCGTGATAGGCATCACCCAGATAAAGAAAACTGACATGATAGTAGCCTCTTCCAGGCTTGAACCTTGTTGTGACTTAAAAAAAAAAAAAAAAAAAAAAAAAGAAGGAAAGGGAAACAGTGCGAACAATGGAGATAAAGACATTAGCTATGTAAAGCTAAAAAAAAAACAAAAAAAAACTCTGGACACAGTTGCAGTTGCGTTGATCGTATGATCTAGTTTAAGATTAAGTTTTTCTTTTTTTTGTTAAGAAAAGAAGGGATGTTGTGTCAGTCACATGACCTGAAGATCTAATGACACGTGGAGCGAGGAGCGAGGGATGTTGATTGAATTCGTTTGTTGTTAGTTATCTTATATGTGATTAAAGAGACGTAGTTACGGACAGAATACAACAGTGGGGTTGTCGGTATAGTCGCCGACAGTCCGACCAATGCAACAGGTGGTACCGGATTCATGGTTACCGGTAGCAGTTTTAAAAGACTGACCAACCTGATACACATGAAAAATAACACTCTTGATTGGCTGAAAACAGTTAGGTGCCTTTTTTATGTGTCACCAGTGCAAAAGTAATAACTCAAGTAGAAATATAAACTACTGGTAGGCTCAGCAACAACAGATCACACTAGAAACCAATCAGATTTACACAAAGTAGGTTGTGCTGATTGATATACATAGTAGCTGGCAAAAATAAACAAAAGCTTGGATATTTTCATGTATATTGATAAACACTTAAAAAATTGCATTCCTGAGTAATATCTCAGCTGAAGGGCAAATTTTGAAAGCATGTCAAGGTGACCATTTACATGATGATGTCAAGTTCACCAATTCATTTCATGTCTCCACATAGCTTGAATTTGGGAAACACACTGGTATGAAATAACAATTTAAATAATAAGAAAACTTGAAAGATTCTGGTACTTTAAACCATATGATACACCTGTACCATTATGCATGTGCCTGTCTATTGAATTCTGTTATGTCTTTGATTACTGTTCCTGAAATCTATCATGGTGACACTATCTCTATTGAACTTTCTCTTGAATAAAGCTTCCAGGTCAAATTGTAAATCTTATTGGGCTAAAAATTATTAGTAGTGTTAACGTAATGTTGCTTCAGAGTACTACTTAACATATAATTCATTAAAATATTGCTTGTGTTCTGAAATTTTTCATCTATCTTTTTTCCCTAAATTCTTCCATTTGCAACCCCATATCCACCTACCTCAACTAAATTTTCTGTGTTCTTTATGAATATACAGTCCCACAAAACCCAAATACAATAATGATAGTAAATGTTTTTCTCTCAACCAACTAAAAATAGAACTTTGTGCCCTAATGGACAACAGAAACCTACACTCATCATTTTTCAGTAAATGGCTTGAACCCGGGGGTGACATGTGAAAGTGTAGTGTGATCATCAAGTGGCTTGACACTGATGACCACTTCCGCACAGGTTGTCGAAGTGTCAGTCACTACCACCGACAGCAGTCCTTCTCAGGACTACACTCACCCAGACGATCACACTACACTTTCACTCATCCTTTTGTTACTTTACATATGTGTATTGTCCTAAATTAGTCATACATTCAAACCAAATCAAGCTCCCAGTGGCTTCTAGTGTAGATTACATCATTTCCAGAAAATCCCAGCCCTTCTGGAAAGTTTTTTCCTCGTGTGCTGGTACACAAAATGCCAAAAATATTCATATGAAATACTTCCCTAGAGTTAATTTCACATCACTTGCCTTGGAAGAGACAATTAACCAACAAACTTCAGAACTCAATTCCACTTCGCTACATAAACAAAATCATGACTGACTCTAATCAGGCCATTATGAGAGATGATGCTGATGTGTAATTTAGCTCCTAAAATCCTCAGGTTATATGCGCAACCTTTGTTGTCAAAATGAGATCTCCATAACAAAGTTTGGCCATTAATCCTCATCTTGAAAATGAACATTTCAGGACTATTTTCTGCTAGTTATCTTGTTTTATCGATGAACAGGAACAATACTGAAAACCATCTAGCCATAATCTGATATTAGCTCTTCTTATAGACACTCAATAAGACACCAAACACTAAAAAGCAACTCAATGTCAAAAGCCTCACATGTATGCATTGCAGACCTATTTTTTTGTTCAGTTGTGTATTCTTTACGAAGAACTAGACGCATAGCTGCGTGAACTCGGGCTGTCAATATCACACATCTGATCTGAAGTTGTCTTTAGGGGACTGCCATATCGTCATTGTTACTGTCGTCACGCAATTCTGTCTTTGTCGGTCATGAATAAGTCAACTTGTGTTTATTTTTGTTTGCCAGAGTGTAATGAATGTTGTTATGGTACTAGATAACAATCAAAATAATTTATTACTATATAGGAGTAGGTTACTACAGATTCCAAGGGTTGAAATTCAAGGACTTTTCAATGACTTTGAAGGCCAGGTTTTAGAAAATTGAAGGACCACTTTTGGAAAGATTTGCATAAGCAATTTTAAAATCATTTAATATTATTTCTCAGCTTTTCCATGAAAGTACTGTTATTTTCAACTTGAAAATTGCTTAGAAAAAGCATTGCAAAAATCAAGCCCTACTTGTAGTCCTCAAATTCAAGTACTTTCAAGGCCTTGAATTTTTTATTTTTAAATTCAAGCACCTTCAAGGACTTTCAAGGCTTTTACAAACCTTGAGTAGGTTATGTATTTGCCTTTAACTGGAAGGGAATTTTTCATCTATTATTGGTACCGAGTCATAGTTTGTTGCCAAGTGATCACCCAGAGGGAGTTGTCAGAAATCAGTAGTTTGAAAAAATATTAATGTTCAGTAGTTTATTTTGTTTTTAACATAAAAATCTCTGAATGTTGAAGATTATTGATGGCCGCAACAAGAGAAGTAGTGCTATTTACAGTTTTAGTATAATCCCAATTAGAGGCATTTGACCTTCATTAAATACCAAGAGGGAATACACATATTTTGACCTTTTTGTGGGTTTAAAAATACATGTAATACAAAAAACTGAAAACCACATCAAAAACCCTGTGCATTCACCATTATTTCTTACAAGATTTTCAAGAATTGATTTTTTATATAATCTTTTGCCATACTGAATAACATTAGATAAGGTGTTTGAATTCCAATAACTACATGATTTTATTACGGAGTAGCAGAGTGAATAGACAGCCACAGCACAACTCACACATTGAACTTTCTGGTTTCACAGGCATGACTCTGAAAAAGGGTACTATTTTGAACTCTGTCAATTTTAACCCCTTTTTACGTATACTCTAAAAATAATGTACTAAGCTGTTCAGTGATGATACTTCAAGCAGCACACATGTACCTTGAGGATGGCTTCTATAGTAAATATCCCTTGCACAAGAATCGAATATTTTCAAGCCCATATTACCTTTTCATATAAAAGTGATTGAAAGGCTCTTCAGTCTTGAACACATTTAAAAGTGTGGGTAATTCTGTCTGCATTAAAAATAATTGTCTGGTTAACTGAGAGAAACTTGAATACAACTGATTTCCAATACTCATTATTGACAAGAGATCATTCGCAGAATTGATTCCTTGTTTGTTATTGTAAATCAAAGAGCATAAACTCATTGCCACACATTGTTGTCCTGCATTTTGTCCCAATACCAACTCATTAGCTTGGCTATGTGGTGCCATTATTAATTTGCTAGGGTCAATGTACACTGGAGTAGGATCAGGATTTTTCTCACCATCTGAACTCAGTTGAAATTTTAAATAGTTTGATGCGTGTATCTGACTGCTATAAAGACATAAGGGTCTATTGCAAGAAAACATTGATAATTATAATTATTCAAAACTAGATCATTGGATAATGCAATTCAAGACTTTTTATTGGCTTAGCCCTTATGGTATATCAGCCAATATACCATAATCTACAAATATGGCCATCGTAAGTGTCAGCTTAATATTAAAAGGGAGCGAAAACTTTAATAAAATTTTATACTTAATTTAACGTTTTTTAATAAAACAATTATTTCACTCGCTCTTGTTGGATATGAGATGATTATAGCCAACTCAGCGCTACGCGCTTCGTTGGCTATCTATCATCTCATATCCAACGCGCGCTCGTGGAATAATTGTTAAATACCACCTTGCGCTATACTTCAAATATTTCATTATCCTCTGATATACCCTCACTGAACAATTCAACAAATACTTCTTATCATGTTTTGTACCTTTATTTAATCTTACCCTCTTCGTATTAAGCTTACAAATATTCTTTGTAACTCTTCTAACCTTCACAGAACGATGTAGCCAAGAGGACTTCGGTACATATGCTTGGACGAATACGTACAAAGACAAATTCCTTCCGTTTTCAGCCCTTTCTTCTGAGAAGTTTCAGAGTAGCTTCTGGTATTCTACTGGGTTCTCAATCACGTCTAAATACACGGTTGTGTTTACATGTAAACATTATATGACATAACTCATTTGATATAGCAGGTTTCGCTTGATATTTCTCGATAAAAGGTTCACTCATAAAGGATCGCTCGATAATTGATCTGTCGTAAAGTTCGCGAAACGACCCGTTCCCAAATCCCTCCACAACTTTTAGTGCAGTTCTACCGCGAACGGTGTGTGACTTTGTAGATACATTGGGCGTAATAGCCACCGAATTTCTTTCGGGTACATCAAGCAAGGAATTGTCCACGAAGGCAGCCATTTGCTTTCTTGCTTTGCACCATGCGCTTTAGGATTCATTCTACGCATGCGCTGTAGTGCACTGTGTTTTGTGACAGAACGCAAAACAAAACAAAACAAAAAAAACAAAAAACAGTCGAATTAAAACCTCGGGCGTTTCCTTCGGAAAGCCCGAGTAATAATTAGGGGTGGCGAATGGTAAATGCGAGACTTTGCGAGACGGCGAGACTAGCGTTTTTCTTTGCGAGCCCGAGACATTTTGACTTTTTAGATTGCGAGACCGAGACTTCAAAGGGTTTTGAGTGCGAGCGCGAGACGTTCAGACTCTTAAATTGCGAGCCCCAGATTTGGTTGAGAGCTATGAGAATGAGCTAGAATGAGTTTGTACAAAAGTCTCACAAAGGATCCTTTTGTTGTAGACCCTTGTACGAAACATGAGATCTGAAAATCTGTCAATAGACAATAAATTCAATTTTTTTCCTGGCCATGACCTAATTTCCGGTCAGGAGGTTGCGCTTGGTCGTTTCCTTTTGATTTTTTTTACTTACGGGCTGTCACTTACAACTCAAGTTGTCTGGAAGTCGTCAGAAAGAACGCGCGGCCGTGTTAGCACTATGGCTGTTTGGTTAAAAGACGTTAACATTCAGTCTCAGAACTCGCCGAATTGAGAACGGAGAACTTTATTAAAACTTATGAGAAGGGTTACAGATGACCATCGAACAAATTACGTGATGAGTCATGGAAATATCTCATTCAATTGTCGATGTATGAGGCACTGTAAGGTGAGTAGTATAGTAACTTGTTTGTTTCACTGGGAATGCTTGTGCTTTTACACAGTTCCACAGGGGGCAAGAGAAGTTCTCCGACTTCGTAGGTTTCATCATAAGGGGCCGACCATTTAACTTTTGATAGGGGGAGGGTGGGTGATTTCTGGGTATTAAGAATTTTTTTTTCTAGCAATCTGCTGGGCAGGATATGTTTTTCTGTTCTAAATGCTCTGCAGGATATTTTTTTCCCTCTATATTTCTCTGCAGGATTTTTTTTTCCTCAAAAAGAAGGGTCATGTGTCGACATATACAAAATGTATTTACATTTACATTGTGGTCATTGCAGCAATAGTTCTAATTCAGCTATGTTTTCGGAAAGTCATTCTTTACAATCATTTTATATTACGTCAAATAAGGTGATGCACCACAGGTAGATGTGAAATCGTTTAGTTTCTTAATTGACAAAAAAAAAAGCCAAAAATAGCAGAAAGCAGTTTAGAAATGCTTATAGCGTGGTAAATGCTGCTGGAATCACTAATTGCAATATAAAAGTGGACTAAAATATCCAAAACAAATGTAAAAGCAAAATTGAAGTTAGTTGATTACGATAGCTCCAATACCTTTTGCTCAGCCTTTTTCATTCCATTTCTACATTGAGTACCTCAAAGTTGAACATAAAAGCAATGTGATGGTCTTCCAAGTTGTAGTATGTGCTGTACAGACAGGCCACTTCCTGGGCACTGCTTCTCTCTAAGTCCATCATAATGGACCCATTTCCCAAATAGAAAATAATTGCATAAAAATGTTTCTGTTAAAAATGAAAAAAAAAAAAAAATAACTTCCTTTGTCTATTACAACTTCATTCATCGATAAAAAATTTTTACCTCTATTATAATACTGCTAAAGATAGCTAATAATGCATTGCATGTATGAAGCAATAATTTTTCAGCATTATCAAAAGGAGCAATGGTTGCAGTTTTGCTGCGACTTATAAAGCCCCCGGGAATGATGAAACAGCTTTGCAACATTTTTTTTTCTTTCTCACAGCAACGCAAGAATTTTTTTCTGTTACATTTGGGCTGCATGCAGTTTTTTTCTTCCAACAAGCGCTTGCAGGAAATTCTTTTTCAAAATCACCCACCCCCCTACCCTCAAAGGTTAAATGGTCGGCCCCTAAGCTATCGTGGGTCAGTGAGTGGGTTTCATGATTCTTCATTTTAGCATGCTTGTGTGTCCTAGCTGGAACTGGAAATTTGACTATAACACATTATTATTATTATTATTATTATTATTATTATTATTATTATTATAAACACTACGCTATGATATCCTAGAACAAAATAACTGTTTTTCTCCGGTGCCAAAATGACGTTGCGGTAAGAATTTAGGAGAAGTTACGATTGACTTTTTCTCGAAAATTGAAAGTTGTTTTTAACGAAATTCAATATCAATCGTTTGTTCATTTTAAAAAAACGAACAAACGATTCGGGACTTCGAGACCCTTAGCCTTGCAAAAAATCGAGAGCTCCGAGACACCTTCGTGTGAAAAACGAGACTGCTAGACGCTCATTACCGCTGAAAAAACGAGACTGCGAGACCTACGAAATTCGACTAAAATTTTGCGAGACCCAGAGTTTTTGAAGGACCCTTCGCCACCCCTATAATTAGAACATAGCTAGCAGAGCCACGCAATCAAATTCAGTATATGTAAGCGTACTCAAAATCCCGATAGTGCACGCTGATAGCGTGAGCAAATCGCTTCGCCAGAATTTTTTTTTCGCGCGAGCGGCCAAATAATGGACAATAATGCGACAATAATGGACAATAATGCGACAATAATGGATACAAACAGAGACTCGGCCTACGGCTTTTTCGACCTTTTCCCTTGGGCTAGAGTTCTTAAATGAGGCAGAAAAAGAGAAAAACAACGAAAAAGGAGATATAAATGATTTCTGCCGATATGAATGAAATCATATGAAACTTGCATTATATAAATGCTAAGAGTTTAATAGTTTTAAAACAGATATTACATCGCAGCCAAGGGGCTGAATTGCATAATATTTTTCAAGAAATAGAAGTATATCGCGAAATTAAAAGCGCATACAAATACAGCGAAGTTTACTCTAAGAAGTGGATCGATTACCCAAGGTACACTCTCGTGTCAGGCAGTTTCCGCGGTAGAGAATGAAGAACTATCATTTTTACGGTGGCTTCAAAGGGACATACACTTTCCTCTCTCTTTTTTTTTACTTGCGACTTAGCTGCTACTTTCTTGCGACTTAGCTGCGACTTCCTTGCTACTTTCTTGCGACTTAGCTGCGACTTTCTTGCTACTTTCTTGCGACTTAGCTGCGACTTAGCTGCGACTTTCTTGCTACTTTCTTGCGACTTAGCTGCGACTTTCTTGCTACTTTCTTGCGACTTAGCTGCGACTTTCTTGCGACTTAGCTGCGACTTTCTTGCTACTTTCTTGCGACTTAGCTGCGACTTTCCTGCTACTTTCTTGCGACTTAGCTGCCTGGTGCATCAGCCGGCCAGGTTGTTTTATTTGAAAACAACGTAGACTCCTATAAACAATAGGTAGTCTGTTTTGCCTTGGCTTTACAGTATAGCTATGAAGTTTTTCGCCGTTTTCACTTTCATTTCGGTGTGCTCTACATCGCTGGCAGTGCTTCCATCTTACTCTCCGGCAATAAGGAACAATGCAGTAATGCGCGACGAGATAATCAAGGACTACTTCAATCTTGGGCTTACTGCACCTGAAATTGCATTATTTCTCGTAAGTGTACATGGTATCGGGATCTCGTTAAGACAATTGAAAAGAATACTCAGACGGTTGGGATGTACAAGACGTCGGCGTCGAAGTAATTTGAATGAGGTGGTAGAAGCAGTCGAGGAGGAACTGAAGGGGTGTGGAAGCCTTCTCGGATATCGAGCAATGCATCAGAGACTCATCAATCAGCACGGTCTTGTTACTACGAGGGAAGTCGTTCGACATGTTTTGAGGGTTTTTGATCCTGAAGGGGTGGAGCATAGGTCACAGCATAGACTACGACGACGAATTTACAGGTGTAAAGGACCAAATTACTTATGGCACATTGACGGCTACGACAAACTAAAACCGTTTGGATTCTGCATTCATGGTGCAATTGATGGCTTTAGTCGAAGGATCCTATGGCTGGAGGTTGCATCTTCGAACAACGACCCTCGTATAGTAGCTCAATATTTCTTAGACTATGCAAGACAGTTAGGAGGTACGGCAAGGATTGTACGTGGAGATAGGGGATCTGAGAACAGGAACTTAGCAGCTATTCAGCGTTTCTTTCGGCGGTCCATGAATGACGACTTTGCAGGTGATAAAAGTTTCATGTATGGGAAATCTACAGCAAACCAAAGAATTGAAGCATGGTGGGGACGTTTGAGGCAAGGATGTGCAGAATGGTGGATTACATTTTTTAAGGACTTGAGAGATTCTGGTTTGTATCACGATGATGATATAATACACCGCGAATGCCTGAAGTTCTGTTTCATGGATGTCATACAAAGTGAACTACACAGAGCTGCATTGGAATGGAATGTTCACCGAATTCGACCGTCTAGCAATGTGGAATCTCCGTCGGGAAAGCCAGATGTACTCTACTTCGTTCCAGCATCAGCTGAGAGTCAAGATTACATGACTCCTGTTGACATCGACGAAATCGAAATCGCACAGGATACGTGTGCCGAGCAACCACAAGCGAAAGGATGTCCCTACTTGAAAGAGCTCTGCGATCTAATCATGGAGGATGAAGGTCTAGAACCAGCTACAACAGCAGAGGAAGCTCTCCAACTCTACTTAGATCTACTGGACCATATTAATGCCATACCATAGAAGAATGGTTGAATTTCATTCCTGTTCACAGGCTACCCAGCATGAGCAGTGTTTTTGGTACACTCAAAAACAAAGCTTTGTATGCGGTTAGTTAAGGGGCTATGTTAGGTTCGCAAATATTCAGTGTGGCGAAATGTACATCGTAAGGTATTTATTGCTGGTCAGATCTAATGCCGCTATCATTTTGTAGCTGGATACCGAACCACACAAGTAAATCAATTAAAAATGCTAATTAAAATCAACTTTATTTCTTCACTGTTTCCAACATGTTTTCTAAATGTGGAAAGGAACTTAAACTCTTGACACTAAGAACGGATTATTTTCATTCATAAACTACACACCTGTGGGGGAGAGAAATTGCCTGACCCACCATTCACACTCTTTACAGTACAGTGTATTGTATAGATATCATCTGGCCTGGTAATTCGAAATCTATGAACTCAACAAGGTAGAACAGCAAAGTAAAGAGCAGGTAACGAACTATTTTCCATTTCGTTTCTAAAGTGTTATGTTAACACAACCTATTAGAGTACACATGAATGACATGTATAAAAAGAAAAGAATAATTAATCCCCTATTGCGATGAGCAGCATTATCCTTATTATCTTAGTGCAAGTATGTCGCCCCCGCAAACTGAACCAAGAGCTTGCAAATCTCCATCTGTTGCCATCCTCACAGCTGTAAAGTCCATCTGTAGTAAGGAAAAATGAGTTTATCTTAGAGAATAGTATGGAGTCAAACTAGTCAAGTAAAATAAGCCACTTGAGGTGTAATACGAATACGTAAACTGTGAAAAAAAATACATAAAATACTTGCGGGTCCTATGGGTATATTTCCCAAGATAAGAAACACAAAAAGGAAAAAATGGCAACAGATCCTATAGAATAATACATGGATGTACACAGATATGGAAGTGCTCAACTCAATGTATCATGTACAGCAAACAAATAAGATCTTGAGTTTATATGGAATTTCTCTGCAAGTGTTCAACTCAATATATCGAGCAGTAAATAAGTAAGATCTTGAGTTAATAACAAAAAGAGAAATTCCATATGTCTACAAGCAATATTTGCCGTATATCATGTTCAACATGTACGTGTACATGCCACATATCAGGCCCAACATTTGCCCTACATCAAGTTCATCTACTTTGGAATGTTACATAAATTAGTGGGTAAAGGACTACATGCTTGTCCAATTTGAAGTAATTAAATTAATAAAAAAACTTTTTTTCTCTCATCCAATTATTTCCAAATCAATTACTTTGGATTCTAGGAATGATAAATAGCTACCAATATAAAAATTATTTTGTATGCAATGAAATAAACTTCACTAAACTCGTTTGGGAGTAAAATTTCTTTCAAATTATTAACTCAAAACCGAGGTTAGTCTGGCTAGTTTTAATACTTACAAAAGAAATTTAATTGGCAGCCATTTATGAAAAGGGTCAAAACTATTCCCAGTGAAGCACAAATAACCGTCCCATCTTGAAGTTAAATGATTAAAGGTTTCTCGAAAGTAAACCAGACGTAACAAGAAGGTAAGGAAAGTGTAAAAAGACAATCTGAGATATCAAATTTAAGTGCGCCACAATCTCGAGTCCAGTACAGGAAACAGTTCGTAATGAATTCTTACCCTTTCGTCTTTAAACTGTTGGCAAACGCCATCTTCAATCCCACGTTTTTCTTTTAAAAAATTGAAAATCTACAGAGAATGAAGCCAAATATAAGTTTTTGTACCTTCAGTATTTCTAATTTGAACGAATGACAGGAGAAAGTGTCAAAATACCTGGTTCGGACCTCCGGAACTAGCTGTTCTCTTAGAGAATCCATGTTGTTTATCGGCAATGCAACCTAGCCTGCGTCCCACTCGGCCCAGCTAGGTAGCCAGGCAGCTAAGTCGCAAGAAAGTAGCAAGAAAGTCGCAGCTAAGTCGCAAGAAAGTAGCAAGAAAGTCGCAGCTAAGTCGCAAGAAAGTAGCAAGTCGCAGATAAGTCGCAAGAAAGTAGCAAGAAAGTAGCAGCTAAGTCGCAGCTAAGTAGCAAGAAAGTAGCAAGTCGCAGATAAGTCGCAAGAAAGTAGCAAGAAAGTCGCAGCTAAGTCGCAAGAAAGTAGCAAGAAAGTCGCAGCTAAGTCGCAAGAAAGTAGCAAGAAAGTCGCAGCTAAGTCGCAAGAAAGTAGCAAGAAAGTCGCAGCTAAGTCGCAAGAAAGTAGCAAGAAAGTCGCAGCTAAGTCGCAAGAAAGTAGCAGCTAAGTCGCAAGGGAAAAAAAGGAGAGAGGAAAGTGTATGTCCCTTTGAAGCCACCGTAGAAACCGGCTCAACACAAGTATATTTTTAAAATATCATTGAAAAACGGCCGTATCTACAATTTTACCGGGAGTTTTACTAACCAATCACAAGGACAAAGAAAATTTCAAATTTAGTTTTTGCATGTATTACCCGTGGTTGATTCTGTTTGCGTTGTAGTTTGAAAGTCGGGAAGTATTTCAAACATTTACTGATTTGAGGTAAAACCGTTTCGTCTTCAAAATCTCAGGCCGTGTCAATTCCCCAAATACATTTGTATTGGGTCCGTTTGGTCTTCAATAGTCCCAGCCGCATTATTCCGTAAATTATGTAAGCTTTCTTCTTCGACGTTCCAGACCGTGTTTCGAAATATATATTTTGTAAGTTAACTCGTTCGTAATTTAGTAAATTTCTTTAAGTCTGAGTCCTTTCAGTCTTCAAACTTCCCGGCCCCAAAATTCGGTAAGTTATACAAGCTTTCTTCTTCAAAACTTCATACCCTATTTCGAAAAATTTTTATTATAAAAGTTTACTCAGCCGTAATTTGGTAAATTTACGTTGAGTTCGTTCAATCTTCAAAATTCCCGGCAGCAATACTCGGTAAATTATACAAGTTCTTGTCTCCGACATTCCAGACCGTGTTTCGAAAAATAAATGTCATTGGTTTACCCAGCATTATTCTTTACTTACGTACGTTGAGGCTGTTCAGTCTTCAAAATTACCGGCCGCTATTAGGTAAATATTTATTCGCTTATACCGTAAACGAAATAAACAACATATTTATTTCACCGTAAAAAAACTAGAAGCTTTCGCATGTCTTCACATCGACTCCAGTCAAACGAGCAGTCTAATTTGACCGTTGATGAACGAACTTCAATTTTTTTGTTTTAAACTCGTCTTGTAATTGGCCAAAAAACGTTGGGTGGCCCCGGTTGAGTTCGTGTCACTGTAAAAGTCCCGATTTTTTGCTCATAAAAACGCAAAATACCTTTCCCTTTGGTAAAAGTGTGTTCAAAAATGCAATTCATCAAGAATAAAGAAATAACATGTACAAAGCTACTGTAAACTGATAATTAGTCGTTTAGCATCGTTAACGCTCTCCATGTGTCCGCAATGAGCTGAACTACAGTACCATATCACGACTGGTGGAAATGGTCTCAACACATAAAACGGTCTAACTGGTTAAAATAAACGCATCAGTTTTCACTCAATCATAACCAGTGAACGACCAAAGTTGAACTGAGATAATTGTCGTACTTTATGTTGCTTAATTTGAGAGAAACTGTTTGAAAATTGTCTTATGAACCAAACTCAGCCATGGAATCGGATCATAATGGACTAATGAAAAGAGTAGCCGTCTCCTTGAAAGCGTTGCTTGCTGGAAGAAAGGACAATTAAAGGACATAAACCTGTAGTTGAAGAAGCTTAGACTCGGAAGTTAGTTATAGAATATCGCTGGTCACTGTTCTTGTCTGTTTGTCAAATGTTCTTCTACTTTGTCAAAAGCAAAAAGAACTTTGCCCATAAATTGGAACTTTTATCCGTTTTGAAAACTATCTGCAACGTTTTCTGTTTTTCATCTTTGTCTTCACCCTTTTTTTATCACTGCGTAAAACTGGGCTTATGTTGGTGCGCCTTTGGTTTCTAGCGGATACCAAAAAGACCAGTTAACACTGGTAAAAGTCAAATAAAAGTCAAAGAAAATAAAATTAATCACTGTTAAGTTTCAGTTTCCTTCCTTCATTAACTTACCCAGATACTTACAAGGCTCATTAGTAGCTTGATTTTTTATCCTTTGATGCTAATGCCATGTAAAAATTGCATCACCAACGGGAACCGCGTACATTTGTTACTATGGAGCCACATATTTCACTATTCGCCCATCATCCTTACCATTCCAAATTTGTAAACGGATAATTTGCAGACCTCCATTGAGATTATTTTCAGAATTGTTCTAGTTATAACAAGGTCGATTTCCAGATAAGCACTTAATATTCTTACAGTTTGAACAGGGATCTCAATTAAACAAACATGCAGTAGTGCCGTTTTTTTTTGTTTTAATTAAGAGTACAAAATGCATGTCCATGTAAAAACCAAAAAATTATTAACATTCATAATAAAATCATGCAAACTATAAACAAAGGTTGACAAGTGATACAAACGATTGGTTTTGTGTTTTCCTGACTACCTCTCTTACAAAACCAAGATGAAGTATTCAAATAAGGAACGTATCTGAGCTGCACCTATAAATGAATTAGCTTTTCTCAGTCCGCAAAAGTTACTTAAAACTTAGGTTTTCACTAAGAAAATAAAAGTCAAAGAAAATAAAATTAATCACTGAGAATAGACAGGAGAGTAAGGTTAAAAGTCACCACCTAGAGTTCTTCTAACACAAAGTTCAGACCCGCGTGTTCACGCAAATGGACAACTAAAAGCATTGAATTTTTGTTAATTGCCATTTAGAAGTTTCATAATACAAAACAGTCATGTTTGAGTTGTAGTTGATAGGAAATACTTGGGGATTTTTCTGTTCAGTATGTTTCTCTGGATTTGGAGTAAAGTAAGCTTTCTTACGGGAAACTCATTCCTTCCTGTTTACAATATACGTCCCCCCTTGACACCATATACATGTAGTGCTTGTTCACTAGATATCACATATGTCTACCAATAAGACACTTTTCCAGTGTTCAGCTGATCAAAGCATCTATTGAATCCAATCAAAACAATTCAAAGATAACAAATGATGGAAAATGTGTTATCTCATCCTTTTCAAAATTCCAATACACTCCACTTGTCAGCCTTTACTACAATAAAATCACAATAACTCCACCTACCAAGGAAGAACTCTCACACTGATGACATAAATAATAGTTCCTGTATTCTTCAAAGGAAATGGTGTAAAGACAAACCTTTGTGTATTTCTTGCATCCAAAATTTATAAAAAAACTCTTTTTCTTTGCTAGTATCTACAAAAAGGTACTGAGCGATTTTCATATCACTATTTACATGGTAAATGTTCATACACCAGCCATAAAACTATCAGATATGAAGCAAACATTCCAAGGTCACTTCACACTCTGCGGGATTTAACTGGGTTTTCAGGATTAAATCGTCCAGAGTAAGCCATGTTATGATAACCACCACTAGTGCGATACATGGACTTGGGAGTAGGGGCAACAGCAGTAAGTAGATCAGCACTCAGGTCTTCTATCAGCTGATTCTCACCTCTGTAAAAAGAAAAAAAACAAATCCGCCAAATTATTGCAGCCAAATTCACAGTTACATATCGAGTATATATTGTGTACATATGCTTAACTTCTCAGATCTACAAAAACTTAATTGATATTACAGTTAATGCAACTTTCTCTAGTGAAGCCAAGTACATTACTAATTAAACATTCATTGAAGAAATAATTTACTGAACAGCATAAATAATTAAGAGTCACTCTCATTGGCCACTGTACTAAAATCTGTATTTACTAAGATAAATCAAATTTTACCAAAACAACAACCAATTGACTGTTAACTGTTCACATGCAGCCTGGTAAAACAGCATTCTCAACTGCCCCCTTTCATTCTCGAACAATTTGTTCGTAATTTTTCACTTTCTGAAAATGAAAGGAGATGGAAGTGGCAAAACGCCTTCAGTAGTTACTGAGCCAAAATAACAGAATTTCTTTACTGCATCTTTTAAATCCCAATTTGTTAAGCTTTGTGTGGAAGTGTTTGTAAGAAAGAGCTAAGATCTGTGTAGAGTTTCATCTCTAAATAATAATAATGATAATAATAATAATAATAATAATCAAAATGATACATTTATATATATCTGTAGGGCTATGTTATAATTTTCCCTTATCATTCAATGAATTATATAGCTCCACCGGTTTAGAGCACTCTGCAACTCAAGATAATATATTATATGAACATCTATGTATAAATAACAAACCAATAAGAGACTACTGTACACTTACTTAGAGGAAGATTTTTTGCCTGAAGGAGGAATTGCTCTTCGGCACTTTAAGCAAACTACAACAGCAGCTGCAATAAGGCCAAGGGCAGCACATGTAGATGATACAGTAACAGCAATGTCGCCTGAACTACTTGTGTCTTCATCTTCTTGAGTATTGCTGTCCTGAACTGTGCCCTTGTCAGTGACATTGATGGCACCACATGCTGACACATCACTAAGAACCCTCACTGCATATGAGTTGTAGCCTATAAAAATAACAGTATAAGTTTCCAAAAAGTACAAAAAAGCATGTTTTCATCCTATGAGTGAACCATTTTGTCACATTTTCAACAAAGTTGAGTGTTTTAGTTAAAGATGTGTTGTTCATTGTGGTTAAAATGATGTATGAAAGTAAAATCATAAATAAATGTAAAATAGGTTGTGGTTACTCATCATGGTAAATAACACATAAAAGAGAATATAATATTTTGTTTCATGGAGATAAAATCCTTTGTCTTCAAATTTAAAGATACTAATGAATATTGATTGTGAGGTCAAGCTATCAATCAAGGATCATGATCTTCAATTGACAGCTTCTACAATTAATAATGACTCTAAAAAATAAACAAAGAAGTTAACATTTATTCATCACCACTATCATTACAATTACAGCCATTCACCGGTGGAAAGTAATTGAACTTGCTTTCATGTGGTTGGTACAGTACCACAGTACCACTCAAGAACTACTGGTGTCACATTAGCAAACTTACCCAAGTCTATAACATTCTTGCTCTGGTTAAGAAGAATGTAAAACTGGCAAATCAGTTCACTAACTGATTTTTCTTTAACTGGCTTTATCTCCATGCTAACTTCAGCACTGATACTGTCTCTACACTGGAGAATTACAGACTCATTTACTATGTTCCCTTCATCAAAACTGCAACTGCAGGATTTTGCCATGTTGGAAGCTATACCCTGGTTTATGTGTATCATATCCTGGGAGTCCTAGAGAGTAATAAACAAACAATAAATTGCAAATATTAACTAAAGGTAACAACTCTATATACTTTAAGCATTATGATATATGACAAACAAACAAGGTTTTGAAAATTTCAACTCTTCAGTTACACAAGTTAGACTGAGAGGGGAACTTAAACAATTTTTTACTCAATGCACTAAATAATGAGTAAAAGCTATCAGTTGAAGTGACCCCATTCAGTACTAAATAAAAATACAGTTATTCTAAATTACAGAGGAATCCGCATGTTCCCACCAAATACTTAATCAAAAGGATGATTATACTGGTAATAATGATTTGTTGGAGGCCTCGCATGCCATAATGGATGACAAGGATGATAGTGCTAAGGGGTTTGAAAGTTGTAAACATTAGGGACCTTAAGAAACCATGACGGCGATGCCAAGGAAGACTTCGATTAAAAATGAATTTCTACTCTTAGTTAGAATTTCAAAAATGGCTGCAGGAGCTTACTGTTTCATACAGCGCCACAGCTCAACTTCAGCATGACGTATAAAGTAGCCGTTGAGTCCAAATGGAAATTAAAATAATTTGCCGTCGTGGTTTTGGTTCACAGACGATGCAAATTTTGGTGATTTCACGTTGTTGTTTTGCATAGGACGGCTAAGAAATGTACAAAGTTTAAAAATGCACATGCTGAGCTATTGTTCTGCCAATTAGATCTCTTGTTTTTCCACGTCCTCATTGCCGTCGCGGTTTCTTAAGGTCCCTATTAAAATGGCTGAGTTTCCATCTGTTCAGAGAACAGATTGAAGCAATTTGCTGTCTATGAAAGCTAACAAATACAATGTACTTCAGAGCAATCAATTCTTATAAGCTGTCACAGACCCTGCTACATCCCTTGCAAAAAAGTCAAAACCATCAACCACACTTTTTGTGGCAACTGCTTTCTATAGGAGGCAAAGCCACGTGTTGTCGAGATGAGTGACTGAGTGTAAAAATAGAATTCTGAACTTAATCTTAGTTGCTCAAAATTCACAATTGCACATTATGTCTTCAGTTCTTGACGCAACACCGCAGAAAAAAGTAGGAAGAGATAACCATCTAACAATCCTTTCATGATCATGAGTAATTCAAGGCAGATGTTTACCTTGCAGAAATATCTTAGTAGGTGTAATTGAGGTATAATAAAACTTGGGGAAATTTTTCTTCTTTAAAGAGAGAGAGTGTGTACTGTTTAAATCTGCAAATCGTGTAGATCTGAAGATATAGTCTTTTCAGTTCTTCCCATACATAACACTACAAAAGACAATAAACATCTCAAAATTATTTCACAGTGGCATCCACCAATGCATAATTGAACTCAAAACTTTTCCTTGCAGATATACCTCAATAGACATGATCTGCACATCATGTAAGCTTTTAGCAAATTTTTTCTTTTCAAAAGAGAGCATTTTACAGTTGGAGTCAGCGACCTATGCCAAAAAGAGCTGCTAACTTTGTGAAGCAAGCAAGCTGCAAAATATGATTCCTTGCATTATTCAACAGAATGATGGAGTGGAAGAATAGAAGCAGAATAGAAGAATATCTTAAAATGCACAATGACCGAATATCCTGAATCAAAAGTCTCTAACTAAGAATGGAATTGCAATAAGATAAAAATTATTTATCTTTAACAGGCAAAATTAAAAGATGCATGGGTAACCATTGTTGGTAACCACTGGTCTAATTGTAAACCAAATGGGGAGGGACAATCCAAAATGGTTGATGTTAACTGAATGAATTAAGCGCATATCAAATCTGACTGCACAAATAAGATATCTGCACAATTTCAATCCTAAAGGGGTTGGGCTTCAAAACTATGTGGGGATTTTTCAATATTCTTATTGGTTGCTTTGCAACCTATCTGTCAAGTCTGCTAATCAAAATTTTATCAATACACATCACATTGGAGGCCATTGCAGGAGATCCATTTTGAAAAACAGAATTCCCCCAAATAGTATCTTGAGAGTCGTCAGACCAAATTTCAAGACAATCAGTAAAGTTTACATACCCCATTAATCGTTCAAAGAAGGCACATTCCCATAAAAATGAAGTAGGCTTTTCTTAATCCCAAAGTTTTCCCAAAAATTCATGCCTTTGGGTGACCACATGTCAAGTTATGTCAACACTGAAAAACTCAAAATGCTGACCACTAATAGTGTCATTCCTTTCCACGTCTTGAAGGTGTTCTCGGAATCGGTCACCTAGTCTTCTGCCTGTTTCGCCGATGTATATCTTTTTGCAATAAGTGCAAGTTATGCAATAGATTACATTAGCGGAGGTGCACGTGAAGTGATCGGTGATCTTAATGGATTGTTTAGGTCCCGATATTTTATCAGTGTTGTGAATGAAAGGACAATTCAATATTTTGGTCAGAAGTTCTTTTCAGACTAATGACCAACCAGGCACTTTTAAATGCGCTCGTGCACGATGCAAAACATGTCCTTTCATTCACAACATTCCCAGAACACCTTCAAGGACACAAGGACACATCAAAACCAGTCGCTAGACATTTTAATTTACCTAACCATTCTAAGTAACACATGGCAAACTGTGGTCTTTCCTTACACTTAGGTAGCACGGAAAGCCAGAAAACTCTTGAACAAAAGCTCATCTTTCAAACTGGCCGTCTAAATCCCACAGGAATCAACAAACGCTTTTCATTCCACTAATTTATTCGTGTTTTTCTCCTTGCCACGTTCCCACCAATAACGTAGCTCCATTTTCTGCCTTTAAAAGCACACACAACACACAATTCCTCTATTCGCTCCAATGAAGGGCTAATGCTCGAAACGTCAGCTTTTGTAATTGTTATGGTGGCCAATTTACCATTTCAACTTTGTTGATATATCCAAATTATTTCATTAAGTGTTCAGCCTCACTTCAAGAGATAGCTTCCAAAGCTTCCAAAGAGGCATGAAATAATTTACTTTCAAGACCATAGTGCCTTACTCTGTTACTTGTTGCTGTGTTACTCAAGTTAAGGCCATCGCAGCTTCTTTTTTCTATCTCACTTTTACTTTTGACAATAAACACCACTAATTTGACCAGACATGTAACAGCTTGCCACATGACTGCCAGTCCCAGTCTGGATTTCTGCTGGCTTAATGTAAAAATTATGGTATTTCATGATTTAATTTTGAATAGCATCCCAGCCTTAAAACCTTTTGATGGACTGGTCAAATTCTATGCTTCTATTCAATACATGTACTACTATACAGTTAAAATAGACTTAAAATTAAATGAAGCATCTATTAATAAAGCATCGCTTGAACCTCTTGGTTCTCACATGTGGCAAGATAAAATCATGGCCCCTGCTTCTTAAAAAATGTGATCTTTGTGGAGGAAGAAGGTCATAAAGAGGATGAGCTGCATCGGTTATGATGTTGTTCCATAACTGCCTAGTCATATTGATAATAAATGTTTGTTATGAAGTACCTTTAAAAGTTTGCAATCTTCAGTCATTAACTTGAGGGAAAACTGTCGTTCAAAATGTTTGACTGATGTTGCTTCTGTAGACCCTGTAAATGTGTAGATACCAATCCCATCAAAACAATGACAACACTTTTATATTCCAACTTATAATACATCAGGGCTCGAAATTGCAACCAATACAGTCGCATTTGCGACTTGATTTTTATGTTTGTGACTACATTGTAAAACTTCCTGAGGAGTTGCAAATTTGTGAGTAGAATAAAAAAGCCAGTAGTCGCTACTTTGCCACTATTTTTGCTGAAATAAATAAAGAAATTAAAAAATATATTGTTGTGTGCCTTGATTATCAAAGACATTTGAAGATATAGGGTAAAATTGTACCTAATTTATCTGCAATGTTGTGCACTCAACCCATTACCTTGAATGGCTGCCATTGCAGTGGTCTCTTATTCATGTGTATTGCAGGCTTATATTTTTGTTTGTCAAACCGCTGGATTTTTGCGACTAAAATTCATGAACTTGCAACTATACTTACGTATCAAGTCGCAAAATGGCAACTGAACCTTTCTTTTAATTTTGAGCCCTGTATAATAGTAACAAAGAAAAACTAAAAAACTTTTAATTACCTTTACATGTTTTTCCAGAAAACCCATGAGGACAGATACATTCAAAATCATTTACTTTGTCTCTGCATATTCCACCATTCTTACACGGATAAGAGAGGCAGTCATTAATATTAACTGCACAGTTGTAACCTGTAAAACCTGCTTTACAGAAGCACTTGACACTGTGACCTTTGTCTTGACAAGATATTGAATTGATGCACATCATGGGCTCCTGACAGAGGTCTATATCAATCTGGCAATGATCCCCTCTGTATCCCAAACCACAATCACATCTATAGCCACCCACTTCATCAATACAGCTTCCTCCATTCTGACAAGGATTGGAAAGGCATTCCTTGAGGTTGTAATCACATTTGAACCCTGCATATCCAGGTGAGCAATGGCACTTAAAGCCATTTACTTGATCAGTACATGTACCATGAACACAAGGAGAATGTAAACATTCATCTATATCAACTTCACAATGAGAACCTAAAAGAAAATGAAAAAACACTTTACCCACCCTGCACTGTCCCAGACAGAGATTTCTCACATGTCATAAACTGCATGCAATTTCCATTTAATTTTTTTTTGGCTGTTTCTTTAATCCAGCTGATGTCAGATTTATCTCCACTATAACGACCTCAGTCCTTAATCTGCAGTGAGTTATTCTGTTATCCAGTCCATTGAAAAAATTACAATAAAACTTCAGTTTGAACAGTAAACTTAACCAACAAATTAAACAGTAAGCTTCAGTCTCTATTTCATGTTTAGTACATATCAAGTCCTAACTATCAAGGTGTTGTTGACTTTGTTGGGGCACATGGCTGCATAGTTTCTGCACCACTACAGGGATAATCCAGAAAAAAATTTAAACCCAGAAAGAAACATTGTTTAGAGCAATGAAAAAGAAAGGTTCAGTTTGTGTGTTTCAGAGCTGGATTTGTTAATATCCATTATCCATCCCTAATAGCATATCGTCCATTGAGAATGTGCAAATAAAGAACTTGTGTCAGTGGTTGACCACAATTGCTACACAGTGGCTAAGTTGTCTGCTTGCAAGATTTCTGTTGCAGTGGTTCCCTAAAATAGCACATTCCACTCCGTTCGCTTAAAACAGTAAGAAGTAATGCAAACCTCAAAGTTATACAAAAAGGTCACTCACAATCTGAGAGTCAATCAATAGAAAAATTTCAATTGCTCTTATAGAGACATGTGACTTATCTTTCTTTTGTGCATAATCTTAGTTAATCTTCGCCTGCAATAAACTACATGACTTGTGTAATTAGAGTAGTTTACTTTATTAACAAATCAACCCAAGAAAAAACATCTTTAGCTATCACCCTGGCCGGTGACAGGATTTCAGTTATTGGGATAAGTAAAAGGATTGCACTTGAAAAAGACTGTAGGAGTGAGGAAAGAAAAAATTAGAGGAAGTAAGCCTGTTAAAATTTTGCAGTGAAAAGTGTCTGTACTCATCAAGCCATCAATTTATCCCTGTGGATTATTCAAAAGATGATGTCACATATGTGGCAAAAGGTGGCAATTGTTCCTTGGCCAAAGAAAACATTCAGCAAAGGACAAAAGGTGTCTACCTCAAATACTCAGAGAAGACAATCCAGAGAAAAAACTCTTTGATATTTGGACTGTAACTGAGAGGTGACAAACAAGATATGCGCATACAGTTTTACACTTGTTCATTTGCTTTAAGATAATAAAAATGGACAAAGGTAACTTCACAGTTGCCATTTCTCTATTTCTCTTTTGCCTTGAGCTTTCTTTGATTCCTTCAGCTGCAAGGCAAAATCCAAGTTGGTGCAGATGTACCACAGGATCACTCATGCACAAAATCATGCTTTTACAACATAGGGAATATATATGAGAAAAAATGAGACTTTTTCTGATCCAACATCCCAGACTGAACAGAAACACACTGTTTGCTAAATCTAAGCATTTTTATGTACAGAAAAATCTTAAAGGGGATTGCACAAAATGGAGGGGGGCCTTGCGGTTTCCTGTTTTGTGGTTGTGGCTATTTTTTAGATCAGAATTGTGGTTTTTGTGCCAAAAAAGTTCAAGTTTTTTATTTTGGTGCTCATTGCAGTTTGCAGATTTTACATTTTTTCAGCATTTAGTATTTTGGTTATCAAAAATACTAATGGGGTTTTGGGTTTTGGTATACAATGTTGTTTTCAGTTTTCTTTTTTTTTTTAGTGGCAATCATGCACCTAGTCTCCCTCGCAGCCGTTTTTTTTTTTGGATGTCACGCAACGCTCCCCCAAAAGAACGGCTGCTGACAACCGAACTACATTCCTTTCTCCAAATTGGCCAATCACAGCTCGGGTTCCATTTTCCGGAACCTTTTCGCGCCAGACTCACCTTTTGAGACTCGTCCAATCAGAAATCGTTTTCTATCGCGATCCTCATGTGGAAAACACAAAACAAATGGCGGTGCTTGAAGGAGCTTTTCGCAAAGCGTCGTCAAAGTTCAAAATTTTCGAGCTTAATGCTCACCAGAAGCTTGCAATTAGAAAAGTTTTAGTCGAGAAAGAAGATGTTTTTGTTAAGCTGCCTACAGGATCCGGGAAATCGTTAATAGAGAGCTTTAGATTCCCGCTCGTGTTTGACCATGTTACCGATTAAAGTGGTCATATTATTGTTATCGTTGTTGCGTTGTACCAACGTGCGGAAACACTCGATAATTCGGGCCGATTTCCTGTACCGGTGATAAGAAGCCACGAACATAACTAATCGGGTTCACTCCTGCTAGCAGCGGACTGGCAAATGAAGAAGTACAAGTAGTGTAGGAGACGTTGGCCGACCTAAATTGCAGTGTTCTCGAAGCCTTCGCCCAGTTTGTTGACGGCAAGCACGTGCTTTTTTCCTCCTGATCTCCATCTGTAGGTCGAAGCAAGCGTTTAGCCCTTGGCCTCGATTGAAAGGCGTCCTGTATTTCGTTTTGATTATTGATCTAATTTACTGTTTCTTATATATTCTGACTTTTATAATCTATAGTAACCTCTCGAAGTAGTGCGAATAAAGAGTTTCAGTTCAGTTTTTAGCTTCTACTTTCTCAGTTGCTCGCTGAAACTTTAACAACCGCTCAAACAATCTAGCGTTCCTGTCGTTGGCGTAGCAGTTGACGTCTATGTTAAGCGTAGATTCTATAATTTCAACGAAATTGTGAGAAATTTTTCCAAAAATATATACTCTATCTTTACAAGGGCACAACGATGAACATGTGAAACATTTTGAGCTCTCATTGACAAATTTCTTCAGTGTTTCTCTCGACATGATAGCTAGATCATCCACATTTTCGCGTGAAACCTTACGTCATTCAGATTTTCTGACATGTGATTGGTCTGTTCAATAGACCGCGAACAAACCGCAAGGACAATGAGAAAGGAATGTAGTTCGGTTGTCAGCAGCCGTTCTTTTGGGGGAGCGTTGCGTGACATCCAAAAAAACCGCTGCGAGGGAGACTATCATGCACCTCCACCAATCCTAAATAGCTGCAAAAACCTCTGTATGCTCCACTTGTTACCACTGTGTCAGTTTGATAAAGGTTTTGAATACAAGGGTGTGAAAATGTATCAGTTTGGATGGTTTTACATGCAGTTTTCAGTTTTAATCATATACTTTTGTGGTGTCGAATAGACCCCAATGCCCCCCTCAAAATGGCTTATCTACAGGTGCAACATATGAACTGGGTTGACGTAGACTTGACGCAGATGGAGTTTTTCATGTATCATAAAGAATTATCATTGAGGTTAAAAAGATTGGCAGGTGCTAGCCACAAAGAGACCCAAAGGTTTCAGATTAAAACACAACACTCACCTACACATACAAAAAACAAAACTGTTAGAACAATCAAGCAAGCAAGCACTAGAAATAAGTTGACAAGGGTATTAGGTCCTAACAAGTTATCTATACTTTTGTGGTGTCGAGTTATTCAAATAACCTTAGACTGCTAGTTGCTTAAGTATAAAAACCCGAACTTAGTAGGACACATGTTTGATGGGTACCTGTAAACCCAGCAGGGCACTTGCACTGGAAAGAACCAACTCCATCCTCACATCTGCCACCATTCAAACAAGGACTTGAAGCACAATCATCAATGTCAACTTCACAGTTCCTGCCACTGAAGCCCCGTAGGCACTGACAGGTGAAGTTGTTCACCTCTGGGATACAGCGACCACCATTTTGACATGGGGAGGACAGACACTTGTCGATGACTTCAGAACAGTCCCGTCCTTTGTACCCTGCCTTGCAAATACATACATGCGTGTTTCCGTCGGTTGAGCTCTCAACGTTTTGACACAGGGCGTTATTTTTGCAAGGTTTCGAGAAACAATTGTCGATTTTTTCGCAAAATTTTCCTCGAAATCCACCACAACATTTGCAGCGGAAGTCGAATAGACTAAAGTTTGTCGAGCATTGCCCTCGGCCGGAGCACACCTCGCTGGTGGACGGAGGGCTACAATTGTTTTCTTTCACACTAACATTAAGTCGCAAGCCAAAGTCGCAGCGGAAAGTAGAATCTATATTGGCGATAAAATAGTGCTTTCCAATTTTCAGTATGTCTAAGCCCACAGAAACACTATCAGTGGATTTATTTACAAGTGGAATGCCATTGCTCTCGTTACAGGTTAGGAATGCATTAGCCTTGTCTGTAGCAACGACGCGGTGTGGTACAAATCCATCGACATAAGACAAAATTTCCTCATTAGCAGTAAAATTAAGAGTATCTCCTACTTGAATCTGCAAAGGCTTTAGCTGTACTTCAACAAAAGTATCATACACGTCTGCATCCGTATCATTCTCACCACCAAAACAAGAATGACCAGTGCTACAGATACTGACGCCATATCCCCAAATTACCGGTATAACAGTTGAACGATTTCGCCAGCAAGGCTTTTCGTCACATCGTGATGTGCACTCCATTATGTCACTTTGATGAATCTCACAATGACGGCCATATGTGTCGTCTCCGCATACGCATTTGTAGCCGTTGACTTCGTCAACACAGAGAGCATCATTCTTGCAAGGTTGAGAAGCGCATTCATCTTCGTCAATATCGCATAACTTTCCAGTAAATCCTGGAGTACAGTAACATTTTGGGTTGCCACTTTTAAGACTACAAACACCATTAACACATGGGTTTACTGGGCAATCAGTGGAACGAAATTCACAAGCCGGACCACGAAATCCGACTTGACAACTGCAAGTGAAGTAAGAGCCATTCCTCATACAACTTCCAGCATTCCAACAAGGATTCGAAGCGCAAGGATCATTCAAGGCAACTTCTAGGTTTGCTTCAGACCACAAAATGCACATAAAAACAACGAGATACCAAATAGACAGGGCTCTTACAATCGCATACATTTCCTCGTCAGTTTAACGATCACAAAAATCAAGTTCTGAAGAAATATTAAATTAAAATTAAAGTACAACACAAAGGATTGTCATGGGAGCAATGAACACTGTCCAATCAAGTACTCGCTGGCTCAGTGGATTGACCAATCATGAAAGCGGAATGAACTGTGTGTAAGACAGCTGCATTTGGCATGTGTTCTTAGCATGTGCTTTTGCACTTCCTTTGTTGTTGCAGGTAAAGTATTTGTTTTCACTTTTTCTTCTTTTTTTATTTGAAATGTGTTCACTGTCAATACTAACATGTGCTTACTTTGAACGTCTAGCAACGAACAGTTGATTAAGTCCGCAAGCTAGAAAAACAACCGCTCCAAATCTTTTGAGACAACAAAGGTATAAACGACACCGCGGAAATACGTTTTTTAGGGCACGATACAGTATTTTACTAGTCAGCGGACCCCTCAACTAAACCATAAAATGCCGATAACTTTTACAATGTTTTTCGCCGTGAGTCAAATCGACAGCGTAAAGAGGCAAAACTTAGAAAGAATACAGTAAACTTAGCCTTGAAACTCGGCTCACCTTTTGGATAGTTCTTAAGCTCAATTATATAATTTGTCAAAGCCGAACTGAAGTTGCACACGATATGAAATTGTTGTTTTTCGCTCGCGGCTCCGTGGCAACTAAGTTTTGTTTATAGAAAAGCTTATGCACTAAGGCTAAAAATGAGACGGTTTTTGAATGGCTGAAGCAGTGATCCGAGGACGCTGCACTATCAGGTTTGTAAAGCAATGGCTTGAACCGTATAAATCGGCATGTCAACGGCATTTCGGTCAGATTTGCCTAGAAAAAGACAAAAACATGCCCGTCTAGCACGACCACCCTATCCCCACTCGTTATTCAGTGTATGTATTATAGTTTGCCAAAAACCCTACGACTGTAACATGTATACGACTGAGGCCCTCAAAAGTACAAAAAGTGGCTCAACTAGAGGAAGAATAAATCGAGGTATAATTTAAGTACAAAATGTCCATTTTAATGATAATAAATTAAGTTTTCACTTTCCACCCTAGTTTGTAATTTTTGTTCTGAGCTGTAATTTTTTTTCTGAGCTTTAATTTTACTTTCCCAACAAGTGTTGTTTCCCAATCACAGTTATGAATAATTTGTAGTATGCCTTTTTTTATGCCACTCTTCCCTCACTAATCATTTTATTTTATTTATTTTTGCTTTTTCTTTTCTTTCTTTACTAACTTACTGCCATATGTGACAAAATGTACTGAGCTAACAGAATACTTCTGGTTTATTTAGCTCCCTGATTCACAAAGTAACTCTACCATCTTGGTACTACTAGAAAACAAATTTTTAAAACACAAAGTACTGTAAGGTAAAATAATTATAATTTATAATATAATTTAATCCATTTATGTGAATAATTAAAGCACTGTATTGTCTTTTCTCATATTGCAACAGCCTTGAATGAATCAATTATTTTCCAAACTCGATTTCTTATATTCAGAAGCTGCCTGCTGAGTTGTAAAAGAAGAACACTAATTGGGTTTTCATGGAGGTGTAAAGAACATAATGATTATGTTGATTAATTTTCCAAATTAGAAATGTCAGTGGGAAAGTATCAGAAGTATTTCTAAAGTCAAAGTTGTTTGTTAAAAATGTTCAGGAGAAAATTGAGTAGATTAAGTCAGCTGTCAATTCCCAGTTAACACCAAGTCACGAGGAGAAACCAAAAGCTTGTAATTAGCCTGTGTACTGCTGTGCCTATCTAGTCAAATAAAAATCAGGGATTACATATTCCCAAACATGAACAATGATAACACCATACAGATGTCTTTTTCCCAACTTATTACTGGGGAGGGGAGCACTGGTATGGCTACGTTAGTTGTAGTCATAAGAAATTCTCAACTAGTTTCAGCAATATACATATATGCTGCCACCTTGAAAAAAAAATGGTTACAAGTCGAATAGGAATGTTTCATAATGATGCTCAGTGGGAATACGATGTAATATTACTGATGGGGATCATAATTATCCTTTAGTACAGTGGTTCAGAGCATAGTTAGTAGTCCCCTCTACTATGTTCAGAGCTTGTGATGTGCATGATTCCTTAAGCACATAGAAACCATGTAAAGCAAAGCAAAGCTAATCTAGAAAAATGAATGGAAGAAGAAGAGTAGTTGATTATTTGCATAAATCAATGCAATGCACATGCAAGATAGTGGAATATACTTCAGGCTCCGGTTGTTCAAAGGGCGGATAACGCTATCCAGCAGATAAATCGCTATCCAGCGGATAAGTGTTACCAAAACGTACTGCGCTCTCCACCGGATAGAGATTTATCCAGTGTATAGCGTTATCCATCCTTTGAACAACCGGGGCCAGGTAAACATACATGTGCCTGTAAAAGTTTCAAATGACTGAGTCATAAAAAATAATACTAGTAATAAAAAAGTGGTTTTCAATGAAAATGCCTTCGTATAAAACAAATAGAGCTGTTTGGGAAATTAAAGTAGCAGTTGTAGCAACAGGTACAAGCAAACCTACTAAAGACATGTAATAGAGATCTACAATCAATTGCTATCAATAAAGATAAATTGTAAATGAACCGATCATGTTGGACGGTCTCAAATATTACATATTTTCAGCGCCCTCAATCAATCTCCTATATAATCTTTGTCGAGCCTTGGCGCAGCTAACAATTCACAATTTCTTCGATTTCCGCTCCCTTTGTAAACATCACCATATTAACTAAACAAGCGTTATTCTGTTCACGAGAGATAACTTGTTGTTAAAACTGCAAGTATATGAAATGAACAAATGTTTTCGTATTTTCATTACGGACACCCGTTCTTAAAGGCAAAGAAAATCCGAAAGGTGAAATGGCAAAAACTCAGTCTATAAAGGTAAAATTCTCATCCAAGCAAATGATTTCAAAAGTGGAAAGGCACCACACGTCGGCGCAAAGTGAGTGTGAATATTTTCACAACACGATAATTACCCGTATCGCCTTATGCTAATTAAACACACTTAAAAATCCAACCAGCCTTCAGCCTCGCTGGAAAAGTATCTCACAGAACTAATCTCCTGCTTTCTCTGGATAACTATCGCTGTTTTTGACAATTTTGAAGGCAAGGGCGACTGAAGAACCACGATCGCGCTTCGTAATGACGGCCATTTACAAACAAGTCAACAAACAGCACACAACTCCAAACAAAATGACTCCACTGTACCGCTATTTGTTAAGACGTGGTTTTAGTAGTAAAAACCCATTCAAAGGATCAAATATATGAACAAGAAGAAGTATCATGGATATTTTCCAACTTAAAACCACGCAAAAGGCCGATGTTTCATCCAACTCAGTCTACAAACACATGAAAGCGCTTGGCAGCCTAAAGTTGATGACCACTGACCACTGTGACGTCACCAAAACTTATTTCTGCGGTGTCGGTCTAAACGCTTTGTTACTACGTTTTTCTAAGTCGCCCGAGGTTTGGTTGTATTTTGGCAAACGTTCGATTACGTAACGAATATTTATACAGGGTACCCCAGTTCAGCTATAAATAGATGGTTTAGACACCCACACAGTAATCTCGGGCGTGGGAAATTAAAGTCTCCTACCCCTAGCCCTGCAGGAGACGGAGCCTACGGTTTATTCGTCCTTATCCGAGAAGACTAGAATATCTATCCATTTCTTGATACTCTAGAAAGGTAGCAAATTCTCCTCAGTTATTTTAAGACCACGAGTGTTGGTCCGGCCGGGGCTCGAACCTTCGACCTCCGGCACAACACGATCCGGCGCTCTAACCGGGGAGCGGTTAAAAAAATAACGTTCACTTCATATTTCCCCATGTAATTTATTTTGAAACAAATATTGGTTGGGGGTTCAGATTTCTTAAATCATTGGGAGCTTGCACTCCTTATGGTTCAATAAAACTCTTGAACGGCACTTTCTCGTCCGCCTTGTGCAGACTAACCTTCTAACACCACCTAGCCCACCTCCCCCCTCCTTATCCAACATCTCCCCCTCCCGAAACACACACACACACACGCACGCACACACGCACATACGCACGCGCACGCACGCACACACACACGCACACACACAGGCAAGATCTCCCACGGCCACTTTTCCCTTCAAATGTTTCAGTTCCCACCCTTTCGAATTAAAGAGAAAAGCGCAGTTGCCCAAACTTCCTCCGCCCGTCCCTTCCCGTTTTAAACCCGAGTCAAGTTTAGGATTTTGTTTCCCCTAACAAGATGCTGAAAAGAAAACTGCTAATAGTAAATAATAAGAAATTCTACTTCATGAAATGTCAATCTCTGTCCCTCTTCCGGCGGAAGTAAAGGCTTGTTATTTACAGTGACGTGCTCCCGTTTCCAAAAATGCGTAAGTTACTATATATGAGAAGAGGAGTAGCATGGTGCCGCATCCCTGGACGCGGCGTTAATTCGGAGAAAATTCTTCTTCATCTCTCAGGTGACGTGTAACTGACTACTACTCTAACCTGCCACAAACTGCCTGCCATGCAGGCTATCCTCGGTTAAGTTGCTCCTTCCAGGGAAAGTTGCTGCGACCTGTTAATTGCTGCCGAAAATTTGTCATATACGTAAAAAAGTTCCGAGAGAGCATGTCAACACACCTTTCAAGAAGCCCTGGTTCGTGATACGCCCCCTTTCAATGATATTGATAAATTCAACTGCGTATTATAGCCTCAGTAAGATTCGTTGTGGAGTAACAACGTCTACATACATACATACATATACTTTATTTAATCTCGAATTTGGAGTAGCTAAAGGATAAGCTAGTATCTTCGAGTTACAAGTATAATTCTAAATACTACTAAAATGTAAAATGTAAAATTGTAACATTCTAAAATTTAACTATGAGAAAGAGTCATACTGTAAAATCTTGCGCTTGAAATCAGAAAAGTCAGACGTTCTAAAAGAGTCCGGAAGAGAGTTCCATAGTTTTGAAGACATATATGAAAAGGAGTGAAGACCATAAGTAGTCGTTTTTGTAGACAGTAGAGACAAAATATAATTTCCGCCTAGATTATAGGATACAGACCGGAAACTAAACATATTCTTCAGATACAAAATGGCGACGCACCACAGAGTAGAAGTAGCAGTCTTCTCATGGGTATTCTGTACATGTCTCCTCCATAGTGAAGAAGATTGAGCATTAAGAGGTCTTTTAGAATACTAAGGGGCACTTCTGCCGACTTGAATTTACCTCCCTCTCCTCACCGATAATACCTTAATTAGTGGCTGAGTCCTGACCAAAGGGACTACAGTATTAGATTAATTACCTTTCGGCGGAAGCCGACGCATTTTTCGTGGCTTAAGAAAGCCAACGTACTGTAAAAGAATTAAGATTTTTTGCGGGATAAAAAATGTCAGTCGAAAATTAGTCGATTTAGGACTAGCACTAATTATAATTTGTTCCATCACAGGCGGCTCAAGCTCTCTTTGAGAACCACACAAGGAACACAATTTGCATATCGATTCATAAGGATTTGTATGGGATTTTTACAAGATATCCATAGAGATAGTTAAAAGTGAAAATGTTAAATAAAAATGGCTTACCTTATTCCATACGTGTGTTGCTTGCTCCTGGTGTCGTTAATTTACCGATTTCACTTGATTTAATCGGTTTTTTTTAATCCTGGTTTTCTCTTAAAGAGAAAAGAAGAAGAGAAAACCAGGATTAAAAAAAACCGCTTAAATCAAGTGAAATCGGTAAAATAACGACACCAGGAGCAAGCAACACACGTATGGAATAAGGTAAGCCATTTCTATTTAATATTTTCACTTTTAACTATCTCTATGGATATCTTGTAGAAAATCCCATACAAATCCTTATAAATCGATATGCAAATTGTGTTCCTTGTGTGGTTCTCAAAGAGACCTTGGGTCACCTGTGGTTCCATTGGTGCCAAAAACCAGAAAAATACGGTGAGCTACGTTACCCAGAAACCATCTGTGAAACGTCGACGCCCATAATAAGGTTTTACATTATTCAGACTAGCGATACTTGGTGTGGGTGAGAAGTTCGTCATTGCACGGCACTTAAATTCAGTGAGACAATTCAGTAAGTATCCGATGAACTTCACCAAAATCGTAGTTTCCCAAGCCTGTTAAGGACACATGTGGCGCTTTTGAGCAGCCTCTACCCAGTGGAATTGTTTGGTTTCAAATTGTCGGTGCCATATATCATATTCTCCTGTGAATCACTATGAACTTGAAAGAGTACAAAGTCGTCGTTTTGGGTTCAGGTGGAGTTGGAAAAAGTGCACTTACAGTGAAGTTTGTCACAGGACAATTTGTTGAAAAGTATGACCCAACTATAGAGGATTTCTACCGAAAGGAGATCGACGTTGACCACAATCCCTCCATATTAGAAATTTTAGACACTGCCGGCACTGAACAGTTCGCTTCCATGAGGGATTTGTACATAAAAAATGGTCAAGGGTTTCTTTTAATATATTCTCTTTTAAACCGGCAAACGTTCACTGATTTAAAGCCCATGAGGGATCAGATACTGCGTGTGAAAAATGCAGACAGTGTGCCACTGATACTTGTTGGAAATAAAAGTGACATATTTGACGAACGAGAAGTATCTGCAAACGAAGCGAAGCTTCTAGCGGAAGAATGGGGCTGTCCGCACTTTGAAACCTCTGCGAAGAACAACACCAATGTTGACGAGGTATTCACCGAGATTGTTAGACGAATGAAAACCACACAGAAAAGTTCTTCGAGTAAACGAGGTTGTTGTGTTGTTCTTTAACGGTCATAGACACGTCGTCCAAGCGTCGCAGTCAAGTTTGGTAAGACAACATATAATTCAATTCGTCTTTATCGTGGAAAAAGTGTGTGGACGTTAGGAGTCAGGAGTTAACCACATAATTTGCTGATACACGAATACAGGAGGTGGAATAACTGTGAAGGACGCCATAATGTAAACTTTTTAGAGTAAGAGTGTCAATTCTTTTCTTATATATTTTTTTTAATGTAAATGACTTTTAAAAGAATAGTTTCGATGCACGTTTCTGATATTTTGTCAATACGAACTAGTAGTTGCTTTCGCGATTTTTGTATGCAGGTCGTTTTGTTATCAAAAGTTTGGGTCTGATGTGAGTCTGATCCGAGAGAACCAAAGTTTAACGGATGTGTTCGAGTCCATTAATTTGGAAGTGTACGAGAGAAAATACCTTTACCCACTAATAACATTACTGTAACGTATGAAGTTTTTAAATAAAATTACACTAGGGAAGTTTTCGTGTGTTGCCTTTATTTCTTTTTACTGTGGATTTTACCATTTGGGGAATTATGTATTTCATTTGCAATCAGATGTCAAATTGTTGATATTTTTTAACATTAGATTAGATGAGACTGACTTCGGTTTACTGTCGAAAAAGACCCTAATTTAAAATGCTTCACAATTCAACGATGTTGCCTTTTTTTACCAAAGTATTAACTGTTTCTTTTAGAATTTAAGCCAGTGTCCCATTAACTTATGGCTTTTGTGGCCATCTCAACATATTTTCCCCTATATTTGGGTTTCACGTTCAAACTAATGATCAGGCAATCAGTGCACCTTACTCAATGGGGTAATGTACAATATGCATGGACATTTTGGAAGTATCTTTCTGGGCCCGTAAGAACAAGGAAAATTTCATGGAAGAATGTGAGCAGTGCTGTGTGGATTTAAACATCTGAAGCCTGTGTTTCGTGCTATATATTCTTTACAACAACAAATTTTATTTAAGCTTAATAAGGAAAATTACAGTGCTTGGGCCCACAAGTGGCTATAGGGCTATTCAAGGCGGGCACAAGAGAGGAAAATAAAAAAATAAAGAAAAGAATTCAAAAGAAAATGAATATTTATATGTATAATTATAACATATAGACGAACAATCTAGTTTGCTGTGTGGCTTATAAACAGAACGAAACAGGAGGGTAGACAGTAGTATATACTGGAAGTACACACGTGCATGCCAGCTTTATCTGTCTTGAGATATTTTTCAATTCTTAATCGAGTGATGACATCTTTACATCATGTTCACCTTTCTCAGTCTCCAAAGTGTAAAGGTGACTCATATTTAATCAAGCCAGAGAAAATGTTTGCAACTGGTACTGCTCTCTTCATAGAAGCAATGAAAACTTGATTGCATTGAAATAATTTCACTTTCCCAATAGTATTTTAATGCACATTCATACATTTTTCTTAAAAAAGAAAATACGAGACAACTTTACTGAACAAAGGGTCAGGCTTCTTAATCCCAAAATATACTGGCATATCACTTGCTGAACTCTCTACCAGCTAGGCCATCTCCAACTCTCACAATCTTGGTTGAACTCTTGGGTGTCTTTGGTTATCACAAAGTTCAACCTACTCTTTTATGGTCCCTTAGCCTCTTGTTCCTTTTCCTGCCATGAATCCTGTCCTGTTACAACAAACTGACCTTGCATTTGTAATTATCATGGTTTTAAAGAAGTGTCGTTTGCTGACATTTTAAAAAGCATAGAATATGTTAAAGGTACTCTAGAACCCTGTTTACTAGAAGGTTGCAAACTAGAAGTGCCCCCCCCCCCCACTGACTTAAACAAGATCCTATTTCCCTTGGATTTGACCTAATTATTCTAGCTACCTCAAACTTGGTTAACCAAAACTCATCATCAACTCAACCTACTTAAACTTAGCTGATTGACATATCCCAAACTTGAATCATGATTGATACTAATCTGATAACTTTTATGAAAACATGACCATGAAACTTGACTTCCTGTTCAGGACCACATTAGGTTTATTGATCATGGCTCTCATTGGTACACATGTGGTGTTAAGGAAGCAATCTTGAATTGCATCTGAAGAATACTGTCAAAAACAACTTATTAAGGAAAAACATTTAATGGAAGGAATAATAGTGAGGCTTGAGATGCACCATAAAACACCATCGACAACAAACTGTAAACTTTCAACCACATCTGACAATTAACAGGATAGCAGTTGGCAAAAACCATCATGTTGCTGTTGGATGTGTTTAATGTAGTAATTTAAAATTTACAGCTGTCAGAGAATTAACTGCTTATGCATAAACAAAATTTTAAAGCTGCTGGTATGCATGATACTTTTTCTTTGACACATAAGTGTAACATAGGTGTAAATGTATTTTCAGCTACTCAAAGGAGAGACAGCAAACTATCTTTTTCCAAAGAGCGTTTTGGCAAAATGTTAGTGATTTGTTGCTTTTATTAGAAATAAAATTCAAGTACTGGTAATATGACACAGAATGGCTAAGTTTTTTTTCAGCCACTGGATCTAGTATAGATCTGGAAAATTTTCCACCAAGTTTGGTATGGGTGCAATATATACCAGGGGTAGTCTCAGTCTTTCTGCCTCTGTCATTGCAGTCTAAATACCAGTGTATATTTTGACATTTAGGGGCCTAAGGGACACCTCAAGGACAAATAAACAAAATCAAACATGTGTTAATGTTTAATGACCACAAGAACAGTATTGTACAACCAAGCTAATTTGCACCAAAAAACTAATAAAAAACCACCTCCTGTAATATTAGTTAGGTATAATTATTATGTTCTACCACATTGCAGTGGGAAGTTAAGTTTAAGGGTATGCACACACTAAGACTTATTCAAATCCCAAACAAAGAAAAATGTATCATTGTCAATCAACTACATAAGTGGAACATCAAGCCTGGTTCTATAGCTACAACTTAGTCAAAAAATATCAGTCTCTGTGAAAGTTTCCTCTGTCATCCAGGTATAATGTTGGCTGACACTTTACTCGAGTCTAAGTTGGGAATTTGCTTTATCCAACTCTGAAAGAGATAGCAAGGGTACTGCAAACTAATAAGTACATTTCAGATCCCAATTTACACCTCGTACTACACAACACTTTTCCCCTTGGAATTATGAAAAGTGCAGGCCATAACTCCAATACAACTTACAATAAAGTCCAAGAAAACAAAGTTTAGTAGGATATTAATTTTATGTTGAATCCATAATTTTCCAAAAAGATTTGCCCTAGGCTGTAGATTGACTTTCTTCTTTCTCATTACTTAATTAATTATTTATGGACAGCCATGCAAATATGAGGGAGATGATGAGAATTTGAAACCTCTCGAATCAGAGTAACTGGAAGTGGTAATATTTGTATTAATGTTATTGATTAAGTCTCTAATGAGACCTGACTTTTTAACAGCAACAAGGAGTACATACAGAAATCTGACATGGAAAAAAATAGAATGTGAAAGTTATATTTTCTTTAGAAGTCTGTAAATGACGAAAACTTATGCAACTTATTACTGTGGATTAATAAACAAAATGGAACCCTACTGATAGTCAGAACTTGAAAATTTGAAGGTGCTATGGGAAAGATAGCTAGATTCGTAGTTGGTGGCTGCATACAACCCCAATCCCCCTTTCCTTTGCCCTAAATTCATATTGGCAGGTCAAAATTAGCCACAAACATTTTTTACCCATTAAGATGACCTACCTTTAATTTTCTTGTGGATGCAGGAGAAGTTTATTACAAAATGACCATCAGACTTTTACTGATACAACAATCAATTTTTAGTGATCCAATTGATTTTTCCTTTCCTACCCCACCTCACAAGACTAAAATGTACACTTGAACAAGAAGAGCAGCATGCTAAATACATGTTGTTAAAAACCATAGAACAAATTCTTTGCTGCAACAACATTTAATAAGAATAAAAAATCTACAGCAACACTCATTTCTGTAGGTTTGTCAACATTGACACCATAAAACAGAGCTCAACACCAATGGTAGCCTACTAGCCACAGACTAGTATAAATTCAGTTTCGGCTAGTGGTTTTCAACTTCCACTAGCCAGTTTGGCTAGTAAACAAACTGAAATTGTTGTAACATCTAAGGTGTCACTAGCCACTTGGCTAGTAAGTTGAAAAGTTAGTGTCCAGCCCTGATAAAAGAGGATGCGAAATCGAAAAGCAGCTACCCCAAAGGGGGCTTATCTAATGTCCTCAGATTTGACAAGAGCACTTTTCTACCATAATTCAGAGTTTATCAACCTTAGAATTAGAAACCCAGATTTCTCATTTATATGAATTTACAGAGGACAATGAAATTGACTAAACCAGTTCATATTTACTGGAATGTTGGATACTGCTTGCCAAACAACATGACAATCCCACACCAACAAGCTGAAAATAAAATTAAAAAAGTGTCACATAATATAATCTAACATATTCCAGAGATTGCTGATGAATCCAATCTATAATATCTCAGTGCACTACCCTTAGGCCATGATACACGTAAATTGGCCACTGTGAAGAGTTTCTAAGTTGCCATTCATAGTGAAGGACAAGGGGCTAATGCTCAAAACATCAGCTAAGAAACAATATTCAGTAGCCAATCTACATTATCAACTCAGTTCATAAAACAAAATTATTTTGTTATCCTCCCCCAGCCACCCCTTTCTACAAAGTAACAGCTTTAAGACAGGGCATTTGTTCCACCTTTATTGTAATAATGAAAATGAAATGTGATTTCTCTTCAACTTCGATCCCTCTGCATCAGAAAAATCCTTGTTTTTCCTGAAGCCTATAAATGTTTTCAGGCTGTCCAGTAAGGAGAAACAACCAAGATAAAAGATAAATTAATCTATGGGTAGATTGTGTCAAGTGAAGATCAATGTGTAAGAAAGTGTGTAAACTGTAGTTTTTTTCCCCTGGTGAGTTTTTTCCTAAATATATTTAAAAGTGAAAATTTTTCACCAATTACTAACTTTAAGTTAGGCCTAGGTCACACTACAGCTTTTTTTGTTTGTTTATGTGGAAAATCTGTTAACCCAATGTGAAAAACTTGCCAAATTTTTAACAATCATCAAATAACTTGATGTCCTGCCTCAGAGGCCTCCAAATTTTGGCCAAAGAAATATTCATGGGTTTCTTAACCACTTAGCTGTCATGATGTGCAAGATTATGTCTGGATAAAATTTCATGGGGAAAAAATATTTTAGTTAACTTGTCTAGTTTAGAGTGCAATAGCAGGAATTTCCTTGTCCTCTTGACCCTTCTTCTTTTGAGGGAAACAAAATTGAGCCCTTCTTTTATTCAAATGTCTGTGACTGGTACCTGGGTTTGATTATACTGGCAGCAATTTAGGAAACATATGGCTTGAACAAGAAATTCTCATACTGTTGCAAGTTTTGAAGCCAGCACAAGTAGTGCAAGCCTCAACCAAAACACAGCTGAAAAAGGATCTGTTCCTTTGTAGCAATTTGTGCCAGATTTCATACATTTCTTCATAGAGTGAGTTGGGTTGGTGATTGAAATGTGAATCAATCAGTGAATATTTGCCAAAATATGGAAAGTACAAAAACTTTGCCAATATAGGTTTGCCAAAAATTGGAAAATATTTGAAATGGCTCTAGTGCGACCCAGACCTTATCACTGTTGATGAAAAAAGGAAAGAAAAAGGATAATTTGTTTAATATTACATGATATTGATTCCACTGACCACACTGAGCATCTTTAAAACTATCACACAGGCTGCCCAATGATCACAAACATCACAAATCAAAAGCCTCTTACTGCAGTTACATTGGAATAATTATAAGCTGGTGACATTTCTCAGTTACAGTTGAAATTCATTGTTTCCTTGACTCTTAGAAACCATTTAGTTGACTCTCCGTTTAACTTAAGTTTCATACCTGTCCGTTTCATTTCTAGATGTATAGTGAATGAGATGATATACTAGTTTAAGTAAATTGTTTCAGTAACTGGTATATCAAAGAATGTGGCAAGCAAGACCAAATTCTGGTTTTCTGCCCAACAATGCATATATTGTGTTTTAACACCACCAGGAGTATGTTGGAAAATGTTTTTCTCTATAGTTACCTGAAAAAATGCAATTCCTAGGGAAACACCTCCAATAATCAACAACTTGTCCTCAAAGAATTTAACTGCAGCATCATAACATCCCTGTTGGTATGTAAGAGAACTGTAATGCATTGTAATACAGGTTAAATGTAATATTTTTACATTCAAGCAGAAATAAGAGAACAAACTACATTTTACATGTCACCATATCTTATATATCATTAGTTATAACCCAGTCATTAATTTTAATGCAATTCTACTGGCTACTTTACGTCATGGTGCAAAATCACTCCAGACAGTTATCAATAACCCCTGTCTATGTCACTATTTGTACTATGATTATTTCAAGAGTTTCAATTTTTCATCTTTGTTACTGATTACTTTTAATACATGGAAGAAAACTAAGAGTCCAGTGACATTGACGACAAAAAGCTGATCTCACATGCTGCTCGAGAAAGTACAAAAACGTCAACAAAATTTGTTATCGATCTGCAATATGAAAATTTATGGGAGGGTTGCAAAATATTCACTATGGGTATGGAGAGCAACAACAAACTTGCCTTCCTGAACACTGCAGTCACAAGAGATCCTGACCTAACCACTGGCATAATTTTTTATACAGGAAGCCAACACACTGATGAATAGAGGTCAAACAGAGGTCGACAAAAACTAAACTACTGACCACCAGCACTGAACCTTCCACCTAGTTCAGATCCTACCCTATTTCAAAGGTCTCTCCAAACAACTTTGCCACTGTCTACAACAACAATGCATACATGCTGTTTTCAAGTCAGACTCTACACTACAATCACACCTAGTATGCTCAAAGGATGCCATCCACCCGGCTAAACAGGATGGCATAGTCTGCAGGAAAGGTTTACATCAGCAAAACTGGCAGACCTATACAGAAGAGAATAGAGGAACAGAGCAGGGATATCCAACTTGCTAAGATGCAAACCTTTGCCAACTCAGAGCACACCCTGGAACAAAGTAAAGTCAATAGACTGTGATTCCCAGAGGCAATTCACATGAGACTTCACCCTAACAACATCATATGCTGCCCATTATAGGACTGCTTTTCTGTAGATTTTTGCTTATTCATCAGTACTACCGTACTAACAGCTTTCATCAGTACTACAGTACTAAACCTCTCGCGAGCAAGCATGAATACCTACGTACTAGAATCAAACTTTAAGATCACGAGGATAAAGGAAATAATCAACTGAAAAAGCTTATGATTATTACACAAATTCTCCTTGTCAACACCATTTGAAATGTCTACAGAATGGTGTGGATAATATGCATACTAATTTTAGGGTGTACAGGGATAAATAAAAAAACTTTGTCAACCATTAATGGGAAGCACTAGCACATATTCAGCACTTGTTACTTATGAATAGAATTACCTCCTTTGAATAAACTGTGGCTGGGTGGCTTGTGACATTAATGTTACAGCTGACTTCATCTTTAACGCAGCAAGAATCAGGCACTGAATTGTTGTATGTTTCATCTGTAGTCCATTCCTTGTAGAACCAGTCTGAATAATTTTTATTACCGCAACATCCAAGCTGAAATAAAACATAGCAGTTTGAGACTTTCAGTCTTACTTTTCATTCATCACAGACTGCACCAGACTTTGTACTTGATTTATTTTCATTCCCTCTTTTAGTGATGGGTACCTTTCAGGAGCAACACAAGTTTGATCTGCATGGATTATTAAGAATGTATAACAGTGGCTGCCTTCTGAGATTCCTAGGAGAAGCATAACCTTTAAATCATGTCCCTTTTTTGACTGTTGCTCAGAAATCTAGTCAGAAACCTTTGACTTAACAGGCTCACACCTCCTTTTTCCATTACTTGGCAATCTGTTTGGATAATTTGAAGTCTAACAAAAAAGGAATTATAGCAGTGTTCACAGGGTTCTCAATCGAACCCATAACCCATAACACTTGTCACAGGTCTCACTGATTATAGTGTTGGAGTTGTCAAAGTGCTTGGTGTGGTAGATGAATTTGTCAAGTAAATGTAAATAAAAGAACAACTTTTTGAGGAGGTAACTGAGTTTTATATTGACTGGTAGTCGGTTTTAGTTTTCAAAATGAATAACCTGTCAGCAGACCACAGAGTGACTGAACATTTACTACGCTTCTCAATGTCTCCACAATATGGTCACCATGTTGAATTTGTAAATTCCATCCCAGGCCTATAGCAGATGTCGCCCTCCAACATACTAAAACATGGCCGCTGTGAAGCAAAAGCCAAAAGGCCTCTTAACAGCTGGCCCCTGTGGGCCCAAGATATATGGCCTTTCGCCATGCATTTTACTGTTAGGCATGAAAGTAGCACAGCAAAGGCTACTGTATACAGGCTAAGATAATTCTTGAAATACCAAGACTCAACAGAAAATGAAGTTTTATAATTATTGTTTAACAGTGGAGATACAATTTACACAGTTCATAAAGCATACCACTTTTTCAAAGGGCATCACAAGTAATGTTTCAGGCAATTTCTATAAGAAACATTCATCCAGATGTAACTGAACAGCCCCTTCATTTTCAAAAAAAGACCAAATTTTGGACACTTGTTTTAGAATATACTATATTCCACTTATTATATGGATGCAAGAGAGTCGATGATGTGGCTGGGACACCCTAAGTGTCACATGACTAGAACAACAAAATGAATGGTTCTCAATGCACAGTTTTTGCAATCCTATTGATCCGCATCTCAATCTGAAAATGATTACACCATGCATGCACTTTGTATTGGTATAAAAATGTGAAAAAACAAGAACACATAACGTGCCTATGACCAGTTATCTGTAGGCACATTGTAACTTTAGTCTACAGGATTTTAATTGTCCTTTAGCACATTCTTCAAGGAAGAAATGTGTTTATTTCAATTTTAGGAGGGCATGTCCACTAAGACCAAGCAAAACAAAAAAAAAAGTGGTACATCTCAAAAAATCAACATCCCTCTATTTTATGTAGAAGAAGTGACTTGGAATAACATTTGATGATAAAAACTTGCGACAAAACGTTGCTTGAAACCATTGTAAAATTTAAAAACGATAAAAAGCTATAGAAAGCTAATGTTAACATAACGTCATTATCAAGTCAAGAATGTATAAAAATAAGTTCTATAAATACTAAAAACGAACAGTAAGAGAAAATAATTTGCGGGTTAAACAAAAAACTTAGCACGTATGGAGTCCATTTGCACATTCAGATTAGATTTGAATTTCTTAATATAAAGCATTTCAAACACTAAACAATCAAATTTGCTTTGACACTTTCTCAGAATCTTAAAATGACTATCATTCAAACGATCCCTCCTACCATGCGCTTCAGGAAAATGCTTGCCAATTGCCGAATATTTGTGTTCAGCGACACGTTGGAAAAGGTGTTGGGCCGTATAGCCGACATAATCTGCATCGCACATATCACATACAAAATGATAAACAATGCATCACTGATTAACAATTGACGGCTTGGGTTCTTTAGGTTTTAGGTCTTGTTCTAATTTTTTGCTTACAAAAACTGGCTGCAAAACGAGGCCAATCTTATTACTAAGATCACACAGCTGTCTCCGAACAGAATTAGTTGAAACCTGATCTTTGAATGGTAGATTAATTCTGACTATGTTGCTCTCGTCAGCATTTCTCTCCGCTGTGCCTGGGTTGAAAAGTAATGCCCCACTTACGACTTTTACTTTTCTCTCTTTCTCCTGCCCTTTTTTTCCCCTCTCCTCACTTGCTGGAAATTTAGTAGGCTTCATTTTGGTGGAGAGATTTTTTAGGAAACTACTCATTATTTTCAAACCACATGCTCAGAAAGGTAGGTGGGTAATGGAACAAGATTTTCGTGCAGATTTTCAGGTCAAAGTTACATGGTTTTCTGGCTATTTCTCCAATCCCCTTCACTCAATTGCGCTCATTCTGGTATCGTTTGTAAGATATTTTCATCCTGTTCAAGTACATGCTCAAAGTCGTGCTCCAGGGTTAAAAGTGATGACGTCACAAGGCGTAGAAAGGGTGTGGGTCCACATGGGCGCATACGGGCGCACTGGACGTCAATAGGTTAAGAAGCATGGTAGGATTTTTTCCTTGTAAAATTTTTTTAAAATACCTCCAAAATCAGAAAAAGCTATCACTAGCTCATTTGACCTGAAAAGCATCTTAAAACTATGCCACTAAGACCTCCAAGTAAAAATTGTCCCTTTCAAATTTGCATCATGAAAACTCCATTTTGGGCTAATACCAACATTGTTGAGGTGTGTTCAAGTAACTTGAATCCAATGTTCCTCCTGTGAATAACATTAAGTGGCCATGGTAGGCCAATGAAATTAACGAAAATTCACTTTCCAATAATTTGTAATTTAGTGTTTTTAAATCATCTATTTTGTGCCCAGTAAAGGATTGTATCACCTGAAATTGATAACCTTAAAAGAATAAGAACTGGTCTGAAATTGGATGTAAAAATTAGTTTCTGGCTTTGTGCCACTGTTGATAGAGAAGCCTCTAAAAATCGCGGTTCTCACACGAAAAACATGTCAACCAGAAGTCAACAAAGTCAGCACGTTTTTTCCTCTTAGCACACAGAAGTGCAAATTTTCCCCCTGTAATCTATCTTTGTGGTCTAAAGCAATCTACAGTATTGAAGAGCAACATCTTTAAATCCCTTGATAAAGATGACAACCTGACTCCTGACTTCGAGAGCATTTTACACAAGTAATCCGAGGTTATGAAGCAGTTGGGTCATGCAATGGTCACTTTGTTCATTTCAGAAAGACAACGCAATATTTGGGGAGGAAGATACTTAGAAATCTAACTAAAGAAACAGAATCTTCATTGGTTCTATTCTAATCTGTCCCTACTGACAACAGGTTGTGGGCCACTGGCTTACCCATTCTTTAGGGTTTACAAGGATGCAACAACAAAAACTGAACAAAAATAATTATGTTTAACAAAACATCACATCTCTTGACTCAATAGTGTGTCTTTGATTCTTGCTTGTTTGCCTTTCCACATCTTTCAAATTGTCCTTTCATGAAGAATCATCAACGTGGCACTTCATCTGGACGAAATGCTTTTATCAAACTAAGTTAAATGTATGGATGTGAATTAGCTACCAAACTAATTCCTCACTGCTGGCATGTGCATTCCTCACAAAGCAACTGTAGTTTTTCAATTTAAGGTTTCTTATGTCTAACTTGCAAAGGGTGACACTGAGAGATACCATCCCAGCTGAAGAGAGAATAACTTCTGCCATCCCTGCGGGTGTCTCCATATTCCTGCCTGAGTTCAAGCATGCGGGGCACGATCAAGGCTGCCTTGCAGTCGCAAGCCCCCTTTCCACCCTGGGGATTGGAAAAATCCATTCCTTTCAATGCTACCTCCAGCTTGTTTCCCAGTAAGCTTGTACAGACAATGGTGGACCCGCAGTGATAACAGCCAGCATTGCCTTGGCAATAACCCACTGTCTTGAGCTCTAGCATGATGGTCTTGGACAGCTTAACAATGTCAGCCACGACTGCAAGGATCACACAACTGTCTTGGGTGCACCTCTCAGAGACATGGACGAAGGTTAGCATTCCAAGAATTCTGCTAACATTTCTGAAAGCCACACCTACAGTACATGCCATGAAATGCCATGTTTACCCACCCAATAAATTGGGCCTTTGCTGTACTTCTTTGGCAGATAATTTATTTCATTGCCCATTCCTGCACTACTAGCACTGAGGACTCTTCCTAAGACTTGAGTATGTCAATCCTTGTGGTGTAATGTGTGAGCCTTCCAGGTATGTATGTTTGCTGTAGCTTGCTTTATGGTAAATGAAAGCTTCCCCTTGACTTCAGGTTGCAGTTGATCTGTCAAGGCAACTTAGAGCTGATTACATTTCATCAAGAGTTAACGTCAGTTGGTGGCAGCAATCGCAGGTGTCTTCATGGTGATGACCACACTGAGCTTGAAATATAGGGTTCTTCAGGTTGTTCCATGAAAAACAATCTACTCTGGTATACAATCTGCTCTGGTATACATGCACCTCCAACAAAAAGACATCTAAAAAACAAAGTCAACTTAAGGACTCAACCACAGCCATATTGCTTTACAAAGAAGTCTAATATTTATAAGTGTACATGTAATATTGATAGATGACCAAAACTAGCATCATAAAAACTAAAAAAAAAAAACTGAAAAAGATGTAAATTTTGAATTTTTTTCTAGCAATAATTACTATCTAAACAAAAATACAGGACCACTTATATATTAGACAGGATAGACTGACAGGCTCTAAACTATACCCATTTGCCTTGTAAAATGGTCCATTTGTTCACACAAATGGAAGTGCCCTGGAAAACTAATTTCTTCAAAATGTATTCCTGGACAGCTGTTAGAATTCTGAAAAACAATTGAACAAAGAGCAATCACCTTGTAATTACTGTTGAGGTTAATGCTTTCCAGATCTTAGGGGACTTTGTGGGTTTTTCATCTAGCCCATGCTTTTCCCTTATCTCCAAGTCCAAGCAATGTCCTCTTAGTCTTCAAATGCCAGAGACCCAGTAGAACTGAGGTCTAGTCCTTGAAGTGATTGTCAAACTGAGGCAAAACAAACAGCAAGAACTTGAAACCAAGAAAAATGCAGCTCAAGGGCTTGAGAGAAATTTCATCTCAGTAGACCAGGTCTTCTTTGATCACCCTTTCAAGGATCATCATTTGAGGAATGTTTGGTATCTTGATAGTCTCTGTATTACTGATTGTTATGGATCTCTCTCCAAAAGGCAAATCTTGCATTATGTGCGAGCTTGTTATAAAGACAATGAAATGCTCTATTTGCTCTCTTTTTATTAAGTAGTCATTCAATGATGATGCACTGTTTTTTTTTTGTCATGGCTTTTTCTTTTGTTGGTTTGTTGTTGTTGTTTTTTTAATATTCACCTACATGGCACCAATATTTGCTTACTTTTGTTAGTGCAAGTGGTATCGAAAAGACCACACCAATAAAGCTGGTTTACTTTTTTTGACCAAAAACATGGAAAATGATGCCATGTTCTTTCCTTTCAGTGCCTTACCATATAAATTTTGAAGAGTGTCAAGGAAAATGATTTTCATCTACACAACATGCCAGGACCTTTGCTGACTGGTAAAGGAAAAGAGAGGTGAAAATGCGGTAGACGTCTTTGTTCTTTTTTTTGTTTTTCACATGCGCAAACATTTTGAGTCAAAGTGCTGCCATAAAGTAAATAATGAAATGTAATTAACAAAAGCAGCATCAACCTTGTTTGCAACTCATTCAGTAGAAACTTGTGCATATACACAATCATATCGAGGGAAGATCAAATACATGATCAACTTTGACTCCGTGGTTTGAAATGAGTCAAAAATGTTTATAGTGCAGGTGGATAAATCTTGTCAGTGTTCAGATCATACTCAATATTTGGTGCTCCTATATATAATAGGTGACATGTTGGCATCCTCTTTAATGGCAAAAAATTTCTTATTTATGTCATTGCCTGCTATCCTTTTCAGTTTAACTCCATGAAAGTGGCTCCTTCCATCAATGCTGCTCTTGTTTGTTTTTCTCTACAGTAAAGGAACAAACTTTTCTCAGGGACACCTGGCATTGCCTTTGTCTCAGCTGCTGAATGCATGTTGTGTGACAGAAAAATTTAATTTATGCATAATAACGCACAGATTTTAATGATTTTTAAAGAGTCGTTGCTCAACCTTTATTCAAAGTCCGAACCTAAAATTAATTCAATGCATTAACAGGCAAACTGTTGCTTGAAAAAGTGCACCAAATAAATAATTATCAGTACACAAGTTTTGGTGATTCTTGAAGCCAAACTGGAGAACAAAATCTAATGGGATTTAAATAAGTCCAAAAAATTGGTCAACCCCTTGGTAAGAGGGGGTTGTATGGTAAAAAAAGTTGTTTTACTGTAATGCTAATGATCAGAGTTTTCAGAAAGGTGTGGGGCATAGTTATTTCAGCTGTATTTGAGATACCAGAATTGTTATCAGCTTCAATTTTTTTCAGGTTTAAAAGATGTGTTTAAGCAAACAGAACCCAGCATGTTTCTAGTCCTATCATTAGGCATCTATAGAAAATTTATCAAGGAAATTCATTTTTTGTTGTGTGCCACCTCCCACCTGGTGCTCTTAATAGTTGCTTCATCTTCTCCTTGCTAAGAATGAAAAAGTTTTGTGTCTGTATTAGAAGAAGTACTTTATGGTGAGTGATTGCTTGTAAGTACTATACTTGACATGATACCTGATATGGCTTCCTTGCAGAGGAACCAAAAGAAAAATAATGTTTTGATGTATACCCAAGAAGTATAATGTTTTGATGTATACCCAAGAAGTATAATCTTTAGATGTATACCCAAGAAGTATAATGTTTTGATGACTATACCAACATAATGTTTTGATGTATACTAAAATAATGTTTTGATGTATACCAACAACAATTCAGTTTAACAGGTCGATGTCTAATGACTGTTTAAGAGAGTTTCTCTACATCAGGGTTCTTGTTAAGAGCTGGTAACTGGTTATTTTTACAGCCTGTTCAAGTAAATGTTACCAGCTATTTCACTGAAACCCAGGACTGAAATATTTACTGAAGTTATCCAACAATTTTTTCAATCTTTTGAAAAAATATTACTTTTCTCCTTCCAAACAATGCTGTGAAGATATCTATCACATGCTACTGGTTTGAAAATACCTCATATGTTGAAGAAATCCTGCTTTTTTTTTTTTTTTTTTTTTTTTTTTACCAAATTCATTCTTCACAGTCACCACACGAAATTCCTTCTGCCATGACTTGTTTTCTTTCCATTCTTCTTGTGGCTGAACGAAAAGGCCCAGCATTTATTGAGAAATGTCACGGTTGAGAACATAGCATCCAAGCGAGGAAAACCTCCCCTAGACTCCAGTGGGGGCCTTTACAGCCTGCAGACCCCCAGCATGGGGGGAAGGTAAGAAAGTTTCCTGCTATTTTTTAATTTTTTCCCTCCTATGAAAAAACTTCCCAAGAACCCTGCTACATTTCTTGAAGGTCACTCACTGGGTGATATGTGTTTAATAATAGTTTTAGTTAATTATTTTGTTTGTTATTTCAAACTTATCAGTTTTTGTAGAGACTACATAGTCATCAATACCATGTTTTACAATAACTAGAGAAATTCTCACACAGGCATTAGTTGAGAAGCATTGTCAAAAAGGTTATTGACAATGAAAATGACATAACATGTAGTGCAACACTTGAAAATCCTGGCCATGTTGGAGAAAAAGTTTTATAAAAATAATTGCAAACTACTGAAATATGGACAAAGAGCAATTTCCCAATTTTAAGATTGCTATGTAGTTGGACAAATTTTTTAAAAGCAACTAGTGGAAGGAAAAGCTGAGGGAACCCTTCAGCAGAAGAAAGCCATTACTTGGTTCACAAGGTTGAAAGAGGCCCAAAAATTAAAATTACCAGTAAGTGGAAGATAAAAACAATTCATGGTAACCAGAGTCTGTTGCCATTTATTTCAAACTTCATTGTAGAAGTCATTCCCTAACAAATAATTAACAACAACAGCACAAACCACAAAGCAACAATCAATTATGTCACTCACAAATGATTTCCCAAAAACTTTGGTGCCTACCACTGTAACTGCCATAGAAATCTAAAAAATGTCTAAAACATTGCAGTGAAACCACTCACCTGTACCTCAAAGTTTCACTTAAGTTTGAACATTGTTGACATCATTTTGATGATCAATAAGTTTATAGACAATGGAAAATTGCTCTTGACTTATTATTTAGTGATCAATCAAGGAGTTTTATTAAAGTGTGAGAAAGTCAGTTCACACCTGTCCTTTCGATGTCTTTCTGGTTACTGTTTAAGATGTTTGGTACAGATGTCATGCAATAATATTTGGGTTTAGTGCATTGTAAATACTTTTGTCAAATGAAAAGCTGTACAAGTTGTTAACTCACTTTTGACTGCAGTCCATCCCAAGCTTTTTTAAACCCATTCTGTCTGTAGTCATCCAGTGCAACACTCAATCCCTCGCTGAAACCACTTTTAATCTGCAAATATCAAAGACCGCTATGGTAATGAAAAAGACACTTTGCCATATACAGTATTCCACTTTTTGCCCCTTAGTGCCACAATAATATGCTAGATCAATCATCCTCAAAACTAAACCAGTTCCAAAATCTTATGAATGTTACAGAAAATTGCACTAGTGACAAAAGAAATAAAAATAATATATAGATTTAGCCAAGCCTAAAAGCGGAGCTCCCAAGTTCGTAATATAATTTGATGACAACATAAAAGATGTGCATTTGCCAAGACTCGCCTGAGACACCCCTCCCTTCATTTCGATAGTCTCCCCTACCCTATCCGTGCAATCTGAAGGCATGTACGTATACTCGGTCAGTCACATGACAACCAAATGAAAAGAGGTTGACCATATTCCATGGGTATGGGGCTCTGCCCCATAGTGCACGTGGGAGCCCCATTACAAAGTTCTGAGACAAAATTTCACTATTGCATACTATCCATGTTAATGAGCCTCTGGAAGTTCAGTCTTTCCAGAAATTTACCTTTGGTTAGTTTGTACCATAAGAATGAGATTAAAAGGCAAAATCATATAACATTCCATGACTGATACTACATCTAATGTCTGATTCTGAGGAAACAGACATATACAAATTTTAAATATAACAATTAACTACTAGAAAGTGAATTTGGGTTTAATTGATTTCAACACATTTGTGTACTCAACAATCATAACCAGAGCTCTTTTAGATTAAGTTGAGAATTGCAGATGTTTAAATGCATAAAAAACTTACAACTACATTTTGAAATGAAAAATGAACAGTATTAAAAAAAAATTTAGAGTAAGATGACAAAACTTAAAAAGTCATGTTTAGCTTAGAAATAAAACTAAAAAAGACTGAAATAGTTTTTGGTATGTCATTAATACAATAAAATTCAGTTATCAACTGGGCTCTATCATATGGTGCGCATTATAGGTTTTGTTTTTCCTTCTTTTTTCCTTATTACTTCGTAACAGCGTTATAGTTTTTTACTTTCTTCTTTTGTTTGATGACTTCCTTATTTTCTCCTTTCCCTTAACGTCCTTGTTTTATCCTTTCTTCGTTTTTTACCAGCAAAATTTCGGATAGTAGAAAAGTACCCATAACGTAATAACGAAAAATTCCCACGACCAAAGAAGTTGCCTGTAATAATGGAATAACTAAAACTTTCTGCAAGTATAAAAGTACCCGTAATAACGTAATAACCAAAACTCTACGCGAGGGTTGGAAAATTTGCCCATAATAACATAATACGAAAAGTTTCCACAACTGAAGTAGTTGCCTATAATAATGTAATAACGAAAACTTTCAGCGGGTACAAAAGTACCCGTAATAACGTAACAACCTATAATCTACGCGATGGGTTTGAAAATTTGCCTGTAATAACATAATACGAAATATTTCCACTACTAAAGAAGCTACCTGTAATAATATAATAATGAAAACTTTCGGCGAGTAGAATATTCTCATAATGACGTAATAAGGAAAAATCTATGTTAGCGGGGAAGATTTGGTTAATTAAAGGTGGAGCACAGAAAATTATTGAAACAACGTAATAACTTGGAAAGTACCTGGCCGTAATAACGAAAAATCTACATCAGGGGAGAAGGCTTTTTTAATGAAGGTTTCCACGAACAGAGAAAATTGTCATAACAACGTAATAACAAACAAAATACAACTACTGGGACGTATTGCACAATGCAAGTAATAATACACACATACTCAACAATATTTCCGTTAAAAACATCCGATTTAACGCTGTGGCTATATAGCAAGTTTTTCAAAATACTAAATGGCCGGCATGCCGGTATTTTCAATAAATGTCACCAATCGAATAATTCCAAGTAAACCAAACGATCATACATGTCGAATGAGAAGAATCAAGCAATCCTTCAATGCTTTGCTACTTTTGTATCCTCTGTATTGAAACATCAGGTATATACGCGAGTATTTAAGTCCCCTCAATGGGCAGATAATCCACTAAACACAATCAGTTACAATTTTTTTGGGAGCAAAGAAGTTTTGTTCGATTGGTGACAGAGCTGAGTGTATGAATTGTGACGTTTCACAGCCCTATGTAGATAGAAAAACTGGTGAAGTCGTGGCATGGCACAAATAATACGTTTCAGCCTACTTCCCCAAACAAACGTTTGTTCTGCGGCCATTGTGTTAAAGCCATCGCGTAGTTTGCCATCAGGTTTATAGTGGGTTTTACACTTCTTATCTTTGCGATTTTGAATGTGCAATTTGTCAATAACTTTCACCACAAGTTGCCACACTTTATCCAAAGGACTTGGAAATGGTAATGCCCCGCTTGCAGGAATCTTTAAAACGGGGAATATTTAAATGTGGGAATCTTAAAACGGAGAATCTCTAAAAGCGGGAATCTTTTTAACGGGGAATCTTTAAAAGCAGGAATCTTTAAAACGGGGAATCTTGAAAAGCGAGAACATTTAAAATGAGGAATCTTTAGAAGCGTGAAATGAAATCGACTAAATGAATGAGTGGTCTGTGGCGAGGTTGCTATTTTTTTCAATTTTAGGCCATTGAACCATCAACTACAATGCTTCCAGCCCCGACCAAAAAGTAGCTGTATAATGCAATGTCAACCTTTTCTGGGAATATGGAAATGATCATTGTGTCAGAGAGTAAAATGCAATCCAGGGAAGTTGAACCCAGATTTAATCTACCTTATTACATGCTGTTGGCGAAAGCATGTAATAAGGTAGATAAAATTTGACCAATCCGGTTGGACAGAAATGGTTGAAATTCTCCGCTTTGCACGCAGACCAATACAACACGTTTTCTGAGTCCGTATATAAAACTGTTCTGCCCACAGTGATCACTTAAAAGGTTTCTGGAAAGGACAGCAGTCGTATGCTCTAAATGAGGAAATTTCATGGCCTCAATGGGGAAACGCAGCCCTTAGAAGCAAAGGGGCATGAGTGCGGAATGCTATATAGGCTGCAAAGACATGTTGATGACTATTTCGTATGAAGAACATTTTCGTAAATTGAATCAGCCATGGAAAATAAATAAAAAAGTTTGCTTCCAAGGTTTTGAGCGAGTCATCAACATAAACAGAGTCATCTACAGCAATTGCTACTGCAGGATAGTCCAAAGTGTGTGTCTCGGGAAGTAAGAACTTACTGGGAGCAAAATGAAGCAGCAATGTTTCCAAAAAGACGCCTAAATTAATGCATGTCCGGTTCTGTTGAAGTGTCAAAGCTGTAACCAATGTAAACAATGACCTTCTTCAAATTGCCGAGTGGTGCTCTAATAATTATCTTTTATTGAACCCAAGTAAAACAACAATGCTGGTGTTTGGGACCAGACAAATGCGCTCAAAGTTAGGCCACTTTTCGCTAAACTTCATAGGAAAGGAACTCTTCCCTGTCAACAGTGTTAAAGACTTAGGCGCATTTTTATACTCTAATTTGACCTTTGACGAACACATAACCAAAACTGCATCTTCCTGTAGGCATAGACTCAGTCAGGTTAATCATACCATACATATTTTTAAAAAACATAATCCTCTTCTTATGATTATTAACTCTCAAGTTTTTAGCAGATTGTTTTATTGATGAAGTGTATGAGTACCTCCAAGGGCAACATAACGAAATTACAAAGCATACGGAACTTCGCCTGTTGCATTTTTGTGGTGCGTGTAAACATGACCACGTTAAGCCTCAACTGGCTCCCAGTGGCAGATAGAATCATATCTTCGCGACGCCATGATTTTTAGATGTTTGACAGGACGAGCCCCGAAACCCCTCTCCTCCCACTTTATCAAGCACGAGGAGGTTAGCATTCGTAAGACCAAATGTTGCACATTCCTCCTTTTAAAACTAGTAGTGGTAAAAGGAATTTTTATTTTAGATCAGTGGATATTTGGAATCCACACACGTTCTTAAACATCGCCTAAGTAATAACATACGTGAAAAGCCCCATTGGGAAAAATCAATAATGTATGTAGGTATGTATGTATGTAAAATTTGGAGAGGTGATTATTCAAACCCGTAAAGCCTGTAAGTTTGTTCACCCTTAAAGTCTTGTGTAAGGCTCTGTTTTGATCAAATAACTAACAGGAACACTCAACAGGTGTCTCAATTTCCCAGAGTTGCCTACTGAAGTTGAGGCACCATTCCCTTCTCCATATTAAACCCAGTAACAGGTAATAGAAGCAAGGAAGGATACATATGTCGTGAAACGTTACTATTAGTGTTGGCAGTCTTAGGAGCATTTTCATTATTTGCTGCTCTAACTGAAGAAGTACAGTCGTCTTATTTTCCAGGACTTGCAAAATTTGCCCTCGCTTGTTGCTCGGGCCAAAATTAATCAAATAGTGGTAAAATCTTGCAAAATGCAAGTTATGTACATAAAATTATTAGCTTAAGTGAACCGGCAACGAAATGCGGACTACAAACAAGTTTAAGAAACCTCTAATAACCGCTACTACATCTGTAAGGGGGGTGACTCTTACGGCATGGTTTCTTACGTCACCGCGGCTGCCTTGAGAAAAATCGTTCACCAATCACGTTACATCTTCGCTGTTTTGCGAAAAAGCGTTGGCCCTCACGTTATTACTTTATTATGGCTGATATCTTCACTGTCTTGAGGAAAAGGGTTTGGCCATTATGTTATTACGGCTAATACCTTCGCTTTCTTGCAAAAAAAGGTTCGGCCATTACGTTATTACGGCTGATACCTTCGCTTTCTTGCCAAAAAAGGTTTAGCCATTACCTTACTACGGCATTACGGCTGATATATTTGCTGTCTTGCGAAAAAGGGTTCATCCATTACGTTATTACGTCATTACGGCTGATATCTTTGCTCTCTTGAGGAAAAGGGTTCGGCCATTACGTTATTACGGCTAATACCTTCGCTTTCTTGTGAAAAAAGGTTCGGCCATTACCTTATTACAGTATTACCGCTGATATATTCGCTGTCTTGCGAAAAAGGGTTCATCCATTACGTTATTACGTTATTACGGCTGATATATTCGCTGTCTTGCGAAAAAGGGTTCATCCATTACGTCACTAAGTTATTACCACTGATATTTTTGCTGTCTTAAAAGAAAGGGTTCGGTATTAAGTTATTACGGCTAATAGCTTCACTTTCATGCAAAAAAAGGTTCGGTTATTACGGTATTACTGGTGATATATTCGCTGTCTTGCGAAAAAGGGTTCCTCCATTACGTTACTAAGTTATTACGGCTGATATCGTTGCTCAACTTCCCTCAAATGATCATGACCTTTGTTAGTACGCTATTCAAGCGTAATAAAAAAAAAGAGGCGAAATGGCAAACCTATTTTGTGCATCGTATAGGCTCTATTCCTTGACACTATTCTAAGGAATCTCCTATGTTTTTCCCAAGGTTCAGTTGACTGAATGAAGATGAAAATAGTTCTTCTTAATAATTTATGTATAATCAATATTATATAAATCATCACCAAGCACAATGAAAATATTACTTTTTCTCTGAAGACATATCCAGTGATAGAACCCCCAAGCTCAACCAGGAAGAGAAACCCAAGAATCACTGCAAACTGAAACACAGGGAAAGTGACTATCAACATGACGCTTGTTATCATTTAAAATAAATAAAAACATTTAAACAGAAAGGATCTTTGACAGCCCAACAGTATTCATGAACATAACATTTTGGTTTGCGAAGTTTGTTTTACATACATGTACTTTGCACTCTCTTTAACTTCCCCCATCAAACTTGTTTCATTCAATCTCACACCCACCAGCTATACACTTGAACTAACACTAATTTTCTTTAAAGCAAGTACTCATAATTTTCAAGAATTAAAGAAACATTGCACACAAATAACATGCACAAAATCATCAAAATTCATGTAGAAAAACCAAGAGCAGTAAGCATTATTTAACATGAAATGCTACTGAAAAAACCTCTATTTATTAAGCCCTTCCCTTGAATTATAGCCTTCTAACCTTTGAATACCTAGTGATTCCCCAGCTCTATTTAGCCACACCACCCTTTCTTTTAACCCCATAAAATTCATCATCTATGGAGGTTTCATAGTTTAGGGTGAGTATAACCATCAAAGTACAAAACATGAATGTTCTAAATGCATTTGAAAGCCTACATTTATTCCTTTTCAATAATTAAGGTGTTAAATCAAAGAAATACAATCCATATGTAATGCTACTCATTAAATGTGGGTGTGGTTTTATTACAAATTTTGGGCCTTGGTATAATCCAGTAAGAGATGAATAACATTTAAAGTACATTGTTGCCAAGGAATAACTCAGTCCTCAGACCAACAATGTTTCTCCAGGGAATTTTCCTTAACTGATCATAGCAGTGTGGTTTCAGTAATAAAATAATTTGGATATATCAACAAAGTTTAAGTGGTAAATTGGCCACCGCAACGATTGCAAAAGCTGATGTTTCGAGTGTTAGCTCTTCGTCGGAGCGAATAGAGGAATTGTGGGTTGTGTGTGCTTTTAAAGGCAGAGAATGGAGCTATGTTATTGGTGGGAACATGGCAACGAGAAAAACAAGAATAAATTAGTGAAATGAAAAGCGTTCGTTGATCCCTGTGGGATTTAGACTGCCAGTTTGGAAGATGAGTTTTAGTTCAAGATTTTTACGGCTTTCCATGCTACCTAAGTGTAAGGAAAGACCTCCATATGTTTTCCGTGCTACCTAAGTGTAAGGAAAGACCACCATATGTTTTCTAAGCAACATATGGCAATCTGCGGTCTTTCTTTACACTTAGGTAGCACGGAAAGCCGTAAAATCTTGAACAAAAGCTCATCTTTCAAACCGGCAGTCTAAATCCCACAGGGATCAGTGAACGCTTTTCATTCCACTAATTTATTCTTGATTTTCTTGTTGCCATGTTCCCACCAATAACGTAGCTCCATTCTCTGCCTTTAAAAGCACACACAACCCACAATTCCTCTATTCGCTCCGACGAAGGGCAAACGCTCGAAACGTCAGCTTTTGTAATCGTTACAGTGGCCAATTTACCACTTCAACTTTGTTGATATATCCAAATTATTTCGTTACTCCCATCGACGCAGCCCCAAACAGTTTCTCTCGAAACTATCAGCCTTTACAGGTTTCAGTAATAATTCGACAGGAAACTTGTCAATCATGGAGTACTTACTGTTTTCAACATGCATACTTGCTCTCTATAGGCTCCACAACAACCAAGGAAACCAATAATTATGACAAGGGCTCCAGCACCAATCAGTACATAGCATGCTGTGGAGTAATCATGACTTGACAACTTCATGTAATCACTGAACTGAACGCGAGCCCAAATACCCACAACAAGCATGCCACCTCCTGTAAGCTGAACAGGTTATGTTAAAAATTAGGAGCTAGTTTTGGAAGGAAAAAATTATCCTATTTCACATTAAGACAATGCAAAAGCTGCCACACGATTTTGTTTCTTTGTTAATTAGGCTGCTTAATTTCAACTACTCCATCATCATCTGAGGGGTAAATTATTTGAATTTCTTTCTCAAGCAGCTCACACTTTTCCAAAAGTTGAAGTTTCACTACAAATGACAATGAGTGGCCTCAAGGAAATGTTCAAAGTCCCAGTGTTTTGTTCTGGTGTTTGACTGTTTCTGTATGGTTCTGCTTCACAGGCAACAATGTTGAGAACCCAATCCAGCCTTTGAAAGCCAAGGAAATGAAATAATTTTATGGTACATCTGTATTCAGTGCAGATGTGCTTTCCCGGATGACCTTGCAGCTTTCAGTTTTGAAGATCAATAGTTTGATTTTGAACATTGTTATTTTTATTTTTTTTTAGTTTATTTATTCCTCCGATCCCTAAATATTACATTACAACACTTAAATCATTTCAAATGGAAGAAGAAAATGGAGGGAGAGGAGAGGGGCACTTCTATATAAACTAATATTGTGCCCCTTAAGACTTGAGTTTTATTAAAAAGAAAAGTAAAGGAAAATATTTTGTTAAATTATGAGGAAGATAATGTTTCACTAGTATTGAGCAAGGTACCAGCGCAAAAGTGCTTTTCTAAATATTTTTTTAGATGGTTTGTTCCTGATGGATTGCAGTATATTATTCCAAAAGAAACATCCAATAATGCTGGGACAAAATCTCCTAAGATTAGTTCGAAAAGAAGGTATGAAGATTTGATTGGATGATGCGCTGTGAATATTATAATTGTGTAGCCCAGATACTAGTGAAACAGGCATATTAGGAAACTTCCCATGGTGGAAATAATCATAAAAGAGCATACATGTATTCAGTTTAACAATGTCAGGAAATTTCAAAAGGTGCAAGGATACGTAGTGCGGAGTTACTGGTTCCATTAAAGGGACATCATTTATAACATGAACTGCTTTGTTTTGTAATTTTATGATTTGAGACAGTGGAGCATTATAATTATTTCCCCATAGAGTACATGTATAAGTAAGGTAAGGATATATAAGAGAGTAATACAGACTAACAAGTGTAATTAACAAGTGATTAACCGTTATATTGACATTTTTGCTGATTTTGCCACATACAGTATGTAGTCAATGTGGTCATGCCGGGTAAGGTTACAATCAATATACACACAAAGATATTTAACACAGTATGATTTCTCTAAATAAACATTTGCTACAGTTAATGGTGGATATAGATTGTAACTTTCCTTTTGACAAGGCATAAAAATAACATACTTTGTTTTTTACCAAATTTAAGGTCAACTTATTGCTACATAACCATTCGTAAATGGTTGGCAAGTGATTGTTGATTTCACACAATCTATAAAGATCAGTTCTGGAAGCTGTTAAAGATGTGTCATCTGCATATAATCGAGTAGAGAAAAAGGTAGAGCTCTTTGGAAGGTCATTGATAAAAATTATAAACAGCAAAGGCCCTAGAATCGATCCTTGAGGCACACCAGTAGAGATAAAATATGAATCAGAAGCAACACCATTTACATACACTTGTTGTTTCCTGTTACTTAAAGTACCTATAACCCCAAAAAAGTTTTTTGGCCATATTAAATATCTCTATTGCACTGAGCAAAATGCTGCAAAAATTTTTGTGTTTGGTTATGATTTTTCAAAGTGAAGTTTAGTTTTCGAACGACCAAGTGAACCAGAGACTGGGGCCAGTGACATCATTCCAGGCCATCGGCAGCGGGGCTCCAATCCAATCTCAGTCAATATTATACGTTCCCAACGAGATGAAACCTTCGTTAAAGCCTGATCTGGTAAATTTTTCTCACCTTTCTCTTACTTCGCTCGCTTTCAGCTGATTTCGTTTCCTCCGACTGATTCCACACGTGATAAGTCGGAAAGATGTAAATTCCAACTCCATCTTTTCGCAACCTTCGTTGCATCACAGTCTTGCTAGTCAGACCAGAAAACATGACTGAATAATCTTCTTCTTGGAAGTGGTTGGAACACATGGCAGAGTATTTTGTGGGCTTCCAATGTGCACACTTCAATTGCACAAAGTCAACCCACTTCTTTCTTCTCTTTTTTTTCTCCGGGTCATCTGCACCATAAAAAGGTATTGGATGAAGTGCTATTCTTTTTTCTTTGTTGGGAGTGTTGCTACACCCGAAAACAACGCACTTATCAGGCATATCCGTCAAGATACTCATCTGGTCCTTGAAGCAAACTCATTGGAAAGCCTGGAATGACGTCACAAACTGTGCTCGACCCAGACCCATCTTGATAATTCCGTGCCTTGGTTGTGTTTTGAAAAAATGCGATTTTCCACGACTTTGAAAATTCATAAAAAATCGGGGTTTTAACTAAACACAAAAATTTTTGTGGCATTTTGCTCAGTGCAATAGAGAGATTTAATATGGTCAAAAAAATTTTGGGGGGTTATAGGCACTTTAAGTAAGATTGAAACCAATTGTGTTCACTTTGTTGTAGACCATAGAACTTGAGTTTGTTTAATAATATTTGATGGTTTACTGTCTCAAAAACTTTACTCAAGTCCAGGAATAAAGAAACCACATAATGACCTTGATCAAGAGAAGAGGTTATTTCTTTAATAATCTTGATCAATTCGACAGTCAGAGGTTGTGAAACCTGGTCTAAAGCCATATTGTTTTGGGGAAATCATCTTTTTTGTCATAAAATAGGACACGAGCTGATTAAAAATACATTTCTCAAATATTTTACTTATGGGAGATAGAACTGAGATAAGTCGATAATTATTACATATAGCGCGAGAGCCTTGCTTAAAAATAGGAACAACTTTTGCAAGTTCCTTACTGTCAGGAAATATACCTTGGTTAATAAAAAGATTAACAATGTCTGTGGCTTTTAATAAAAATGGATGAATCTTGTCACAACTGAATGACTTTTTCATATCAAGACTTTTTAGTAGTAAAAATATCTCTAATTCAGAGATTTGTGAGAAGCAAAATTGGTTTGTTTCTGAGAAGACAAGAGGTTGCACTCTTAGTAGATTTAGGTAGTTGGGATGCTAATTTGGAAGGGACATTGCAGAAAAAATTGTTGAGACAGTTGGAAATAGTTAAAGGTTGTTCGTATTGTTTATTATTAAGAACTGAATCATTGGATAATGCAATTCAAGACTTTTTATTGGCTTAGCCAATATACCATAATATACCATAATATACCATGAGCCAATATACCATAATCTTTTATCTGTACAATGTAACTTCCGGTTTCTTCTTACAAAATAAAGTCGAGAAGATTTGCCTAATTTCTTGGGAGCGCTTTTTTTAATAAATCAATTATTCCACTCGTGCTTGTTAGATATGAAATGATTATAGCCAACTCAGCACTACGCGCCTCATTGGCTATCATCTCATATCCAATGTGTGCTCTTGGAATAACTGTTAATTATCCACTGGTAGTTTTTCTATATGAGAACTTAGCCGTTTCTTACTTATTAATAAATTTATATTGTCCCACATCTTTCGTATTGTCTGATTTGGTTAAAATGTCATTATAAAAGCAGTCTCAGTATATCTTGTTAATGGTAGCAATTTTGTTGCCATATAATTTATACTTGTTTAGGAAGACATATTTTCGAGTAATAAGCCATTTTTTGTATAATTCATCTCTAATTTTCATGAACTTCTTTAAACCAGAAGTAATCCATGGTTTATATGCTTTGTGTTTAATCTTCACTTTTTTAAGCGGTGCATGTACTTTGTTGAAAATGTGGAGGAACCTGGTATAGCTATCATTTACTTCATTACATTTGTAAATAGAATCCCAGTTCTCTCTTTGTAGATCGAATTTGAAATTTTCTCTTTTAAAATCCCGAAAGTCTCTGAATTAAAAATAATCAGGAAATGGACTAAATTTTGGGTCATACAAAATAGTAAAAACTGGTAGATGATCTGCAATCTCGACTGCCAGGCTACCGCTTGAACAAGAACATTGTTGAATGTGAGATGATCATTTCAAGTTCAAAAAAAATGTTATAAATATAACTTCCAAACGCAGAGGTAGACCTACTAACATGTACTGATGGCCAATTTTTCTATCAAAATTTAGCAGCACTTGCAACACACGATTCTTTTTTGGTAAGATATGTTCATTTAAAGAACTGAGTCCTTCCAAAAACTATATTTTTGTGCCATATTTTGGCCATTCTTACTCTATAGTCACTATATTGCACCAGAACTACTGTTAACGTCACATGCAACACGACTGTGACACCGTGTTTCTCCACTAGAGAGTACAAGTTCTTCATTATTCTACTTGCGCTGTGCACATATCAAAATACCAGATTCGGATCCAAAAAAAGCCAACCTATCTAAACTTTTCTGTCCGCTCCTATTAGGCTTATCTTTTAAGTTGTGGATGAGCCTTTTACAGCTTTACGGCCACCTTTCGATCCAAAGGTTTACGCAAGATGTCAGTCTGAAACAACTAATGCACAATCTTCTTATCAGTGCCGGTCCGGTTTGGATCTGAACTTAATTTGAATGGCGTTTATATTTTAAATTTACCTAGCCTACAACTACGCTTTACCTACCCAGAACAGACCATTGAAGACGAACAACATGCAACGAACGCACTGCATGCAAGGCCCAAGTTTTCCTTCTCCCGACATTTGGTGTTTAGGAGCGTTGATAGCGATGTAAAACGCTTATGATACCGACCGTACGCATTAGCTAAGTTGCCTACCACAGCATCTCCATACCCAAGGCCTTCTCGGTTTTCAAAATGGCAGATATGTCCTCTGACGTATTGTAGCGTTGGGTCATCGTAACCACGAATATTTTGGTTAAAACCATCAGCTCCTGGTACACTTCATGACACATACACAACGATGGAGCAGCACTCCACAATATGGCGGATAAAGATAACATCTCCTTTCGCCGTTCACGAAAATGAATTAGGCGAGAGGAATAAAAGAAGAGACCGGTGCAATTCTTACCAGTTTGTGCCGAAGAAGATTAGACGTAAGAGATCAAAGAAGACATCTGATTTAAGTACTACAGTCACCACCTCGACTGGTCAAGATGATAATTTTCGAAAATCCTCAGCAGGCGTTGCAACCTAGACCAATTTTAGATGATTTGCTGGTGAGTCTTAATTTTGCATCTGTTACAAAAAAATTCGATTCTGTTTTTTGTACCGTCGTTTTAAGCTTAAGTTCTTTTAGCGTGTACTCTATAAATTATATTCGGGTGTACCACATGTCAGGAAAAGATCAAGAATGAAATCATGGAATTTTATTTTGAGGGCTAGATTGCAGAATACCTGGCCACTCATTTACATGCATTTTGAGTCATGGGAAGTTGCCATGTTAAAAAGATTCATTGAAAACTGATGTCTGTAGCAACCAAGATATTTCTCATTCGGCAGACTGTTTTTTTTTTATTTTTATTTTTTATTTTTTATTTCACAGATATAAAGAAAACTGTTTTTTTCATGAGTTGTGATGAATCACAGTGAAAGTGGTATTTTTGTTATTCCTTATTATTTCTTTCACATTAGGCTGAAGCTTAGATAATTAACACCTCCTTTTCTAACAATGACTTTACATGCATTTTTTAATTATAAACAGATCTCTTACTATATATAGGAGTGTAAATTGTAGAGCAGTTTAAATATTTACAGTGTTATTATTTATTTCTAGGATGTTTTTGATGATGAAATCATAGCAGATGGGGAATTACATTCTGCTTCATTCACTGATCCATGCCTGTTACCTCAGAGTTTGTGTACATGTTAGAGCTGTTGAATGGCAATGCTTTTACCGTCATTGGCAGCAAGATTTCTTTGTTCACTTTTCCCGATTTTGATACAGTTACAAAGAAATTGCTTGTAAGTGCTTGGGATATATATTTCTCATAAATGTTAAGGATAAGGCCTAGGGAGAGGCACTCATCATTACTATTCCCAAATCTTGGCCAGCAAGCTGATCATTGGTTATAAGTTAATTTTGTAACAATAGTGTTGATCTTTTTTTGGACTGGTAGTACTGTTACAGTAGTACAAAAAGCAGAGACCACAATCCATGTACTACTTGTAAGTAAACCTTTCCACCTAAACAAGACTCAAACCTGGGTAGCATTAATACATCAATGTATACATGCAATATGAAATATCCTAATTGTAGACCTTTGGTATTCATAATTATTTTTGATTTTGCCTATTATTTTATATCTAATGTTTAATATTTATTTATATTTTTGGTTCTCTGTACTGTAGTTTCTAGAGCATCTTGTACATGTTCTAGAGCATCTTGTACACAGGATGTTAAACATTCTGTGACTAGGCACAAATTGTTTGTGGTTTGTACCCTAGGGGTGCATCCAAAATGTCAGTCTTTTTATTGGTTAGCACAGTAGCTATGTAAATTACTCATAACTAGATGTAATGTGGTACTTGTGCTTATGCCAAACAAAATCAATCGTTTACCTTATGGCATATTTTTTATCCTCTACCATCAGGAAGCCAAATATGTGATTGTTGAAAGAGAACCCAGGGATAACATTTGAATCTATCATTGCAAATGTGTTGAAGGCACAAGGCAAACAGATTATTTGCAGTCACTGCCATCAACAGTCACAGAATATAGTAAGCACAAGGATATAAACTCATAGAAATAATTTAAGAAAATGCTGCAGTTTTATTGTTCATCCAAGTCACAGTTTTAATGTACACAATAACTGTATCTCATGTGCACATTCATTAAGTGCCATTCATTTCTGTTTATACATTAGGAGGCAACTGCAGTTCCCATCCTCTTCCTTGCAGCTTCTCTTTTTTATTGTTGCCAATTATTTCTCCAGCCTCCATTAAGTGCCGTAGTGTGCTAGTCAAATGTGTATTCTATTGAATTCTAACCTGAGCTGTGAAATGAAAGGCCCCAACAACTAGTAGCAGTATTATAAGCTGTCTTCATTTAGCTATTTTGTTTTGAATCTGACCCCTGTGACTTTGACTGTGTCCCCATGCCCCTTTGTCATAATGTTCTTCTTTGCATTTCAGTATTCAATTGAGTGATAAATTAATTCTAATAATAAGTATTGTTTATTAAATATTTCTCACAGGTTTAACTGCCACTAGTTCTGTTTATGAGAATTGCATCCATATTGAAGCCCCTGAAAAGTTGATGGAAAGCTTTGACAGGGAAAACAATGTCCCCCCTTCACTTGCTAGAGATGCATATTCTCACGATCAGACTTACCAAGTAAGATGAATGAATTTTTTACTTTAGAACATTAAAATTTACGAATTATTACTAACAGTAATCTTGCTTTTGTCAACATTTTTCTGGTTATTTTTCAGTCATCCTAATGATTTTGGTTTAAGTTAAATAATGTTAGAGCATAATTTGTGTATGTAAACAGCTAGGCCCCCTTCAGAGTACAGCTATTTATGAATCTTAGTTTATTATGTTCTTGGAGAAATGACAAGTGCATCATTTGCTGTAAGTAACTGTAAACATCATATTTTTCCATTTCTATGTGTTATTAAGTAAAGACTATCTGTAATGAGGGAAGCATTTCCACAGTCTGCTTACTTTTTGTTCTTGCTGTTTTTCTATCTCAGGAGGAACATTATGACTTATTGCCTTTGAATGGGAATGATTTTACCATTTTTGTACATGGAAATAAACAGCATGGAGTAGTTGGCCTCCAGGGTGCAGTTATCACTTGCTTTATCTGCGATCACTAGCGTCGCAACTGTGAACATGTAACAAAAGTAGCAGAATCTGAGGAAACACAAAATGCCTGATTTTCTGGTCGATTTCTTTGCTGAGAGAAAAACTCGAGAGTCTACTGAATCAGTTGCAGCAGCCACCACTCGCTTACAACCTCTCCCGTTATCCTCACCGGGACACCTTCAACAGTCAGGCAGCAGAACAAGCCAATTCATACTTGAAGTCTCTCAAAGGATCCTTGTCATACAAGAACGAAAAGAACTTCATGACTCATAGTAAATTTTTCATTTGGTATCGAAATTCGCTGGGGCGTAAGCAGCTCGAGTCCCAAAGGTGTAGCAATGTAATTTGCGGTGAGTCTTATCGCTAAATTTTAGGAACTTTTCTATTAAAAAAGAAACAACAACTTTGAGTTTAACTTTACAAGACATGTTTCGACATTCTCATGTCATCTTCAGTTGCAAATGAGCATTTAACTGTTGTACATTTGAATTTATATTAAGGTACGTTACAAACTACGTGTCAGGGCTTACGTTACATTTGAATGTTAAAAACGCGAAAAATGTAATTAGCGCGCTTGACTAGATCAAAAAATAAATAAATAAATAAATAATAAAAATAAATAAAAGACCAAGGAACAACATAATTAAAAGGAAAGAGACAATTCTAGATGTTTCAATTGCTGATTAAGGATAGGTTTTTCCCACTTAATATCCAACGCCGCTTTGATCTTAATTTGGTATTTTGAAGCGGCTGAATCTAAGATCGTGAAACATTCAGTATCACAAGAGTCAAGACAAGCCCTTGATGATTGCAGGTGCTTGTAAATATGCGAAGTTTTGTCCGACAAGAGGTGCTCACGAACTCGTGTACAAATGTGGCGAGTGGTCTCACCAATATAACTGACATTACAGCCAGCACATGAAAATTTATATATGACACGCGAACGTAGGCCTAGCGGTACTGAATCTTTCACACTGAACATGTTTCTGAGTTTAAACGTACTGAAGACTAACTTAACATCTAAATCAGCTCTACAATAACGTTTGAGTAGTTGTCTTAACTTAGTCTGAGCGATGTTCGAAAACCGATCAACATAGGGTAGTTTATAATAGTGCGCAGAAGGTTTACCGGAGTTGGAAGAGGCGTTCTGCCCAGTAGGAGAAGGATTATTTTTCTTCGCTAGATACCTGTAAATGATCTTGTCTATGACCCAAGATGGAAAACAATTTTTCCGTAGCAAGAAAGTAAGTTTCTTGACATCCAGATGAAAACCAACCCAGGAATTATTGATCTTATATGCTCTGTCAATCTACGTTCTGACTAAACCTAATTTGTAAATCAAAGGGGCGAAGCTGAAATAATTAGTAAGAAGACCAGTAAACGTCTTCTTGCGATATACACTGGTTACGATGGATGTATGATTGTTGTCTAACAATATGTCTAGAAACGATAATTTCTTATCAATTTCCTTTTCCATTGTGAAACGAATACTAGGATGCATGGCGTTGATATAATCAAAGAACACGAGCGCGTCCTCCTCGCTATTGAACAAACAAAAGGTGTCATCAACATAGCGTCTGTAGAACAGAACTTCAGAGAATGAATAGTTATCTAGCCAGTTTTTTTCATGATGTCCCATAGAGAGGTTGGTTAATGCTATATCGAAGGCGCTCGTCGAGGGTCGAGCACTCAAATTTATAGTACAGCGGTTAAACGTAAAATATATCATGTAAGCTGCACCACTTATTCCCAACGAAAAGTTCAAACCCGAAATGTGTAAGATCGCACTGAACAAAGTATAAAGATATTTTCAGTGTGTTTGAACTAATTTACAAGGTTGTCAATGCGCTAATAAACCTAACGGTAACGTTTGAATTTTAGACTGTAGCTTCATCTCTTAAAAAGTAAAGTTTGAGAGAGATTCTCCTTGGAGCGTTAAGTCAATTTTTTTAGTAATGTAATACGAAAAACTTGTCGACACTGAAACATCAAATGATTCGTAAAATAACGAACAAGATTTTCAGGAATTGTACACAGCCTAGCCTAGCCTTAAGTCAGTCCCACACTAGGAAGAATCTTCTCCAATATCAATTTACGTCACTAATCTGCAACGATTATATCCTCGAACTCGTCTCTTTACCCATGGAAATAACCCAAAAAGTACTGGTTTTTAACAGAACAATTTTCAAGGTTTTCCTCAAGGAACTCAATCTCCCATTTGTTTAAATACGATTGAATAGTCGCTGCCATGATTACGCATTTTAGTGTCTCACTGAAAAACTGTTTTCGCGGGCTTACGCAAATATTCGCGGGTTTCCTAAATTCGATCAGATTGTCCGCGAAATCTTACGGAAAATTATACTGAATACTTTCGCAGGTATCACAAGAGAACGTGTTAAAAAGTTTGCGGGGTTCGTGTAAAACATGATGGTTGCAGGCATTGATATGTCGCTTTAAACGTTAGATGAGATGTAAGCCTAAATCTTTCAAGATTTTTGTACAATTTGTTGTGACTGAAACTTTTCCAATCCCGTGAAGTTATCTCGTCGCACGGGCCAAGCAGGTATGTCAAGCAACTGGCGCTTACGCTAACGTAACTTTCTGTGCGCGCCAAATTCTAATCGTTGCTTTGTAGTAAAGTCTTTCGCAATATGGCCAAGGTTGCAGAGAACGTTAAGTACGTGGACGACCTCCAGCAAGCGCTTAAAGAAAGCTTAGCTGTGTTTCCGATTAGCTAATTAAAATCTTAACCAAAACTAATCGAGAACATCGTGGAAAGGAGATGTGTTTCGGACAGTTACCGAAGGGGTTTGGAAAAAGTTTAATCTTTCAGCTGCTGTGTACAGTGTTCAAATTCTTGAGCTCGAAAGGCCACGGATTCTCTTCTAGTCCCTTGGTCATTGTCATTTCACCTCATTTGTCGATTGTTGAAGACCAAGTTAAATACCTTTGATCATTGGGAATCGATGCTGCTTTCATTGGGGAAAACAAAACCAAACAACAAGAAATATTGGATGGAAAGGGCGGGCTTCCTTTATTGTAAATGTCAGCTTAGTACAGGGTTATCTACCCACATCTAATAAACAAAAGTTTCCACGTTTAGCTTTTTTTTTTTTTTTAAGCGAAGATTACATTAGATTTTGGCCGGGCGTGCACAAAAAGTTGCGTAAGCGCCAGTTGATCGACATACCTGCGTGGCCCGTGCAACGAAATAACTTCACGGGATTGGAAAAGTTTCAGTTACAGCAAATTGTACAAAAAATCTTGAGAGACTTAAGCTTACATCTCATCTAACGTTTAAAGCGACATATCAATGCTTGCAACAATTATGTTTTATAAGAACCTCGCAAACTTTTAAACACGTTCTCTTGTGATACCTGCGAAAGTATTCAGTATAATTTCCGGTAAGATTTCGCGGACAATCTGATCGATTTCTCTTACATTGTGTGCTGAGACTGAAACTTTTCACCTCGGGCAAAGCTTCGTCGCACGGCCCAAACAAACATAGCGAGCAACAGGGCTTGTTGTATATGTGCGTGTTAAAACACACGAAAGGACTCCAAAGGACACTTCACTGTGATTGGGCAGAAAAACACAAAGATTTTCTGGCACCAATCAGATGCCAGAACGAGTGCGACCGTTTGGAACTAGTCTTGTAAGACAATGTCCCCAGGGGCTCTTTTGCCCTTAACTTGAAATCGAATCACAGCCCCTGGGTCTCCGAGGATGGGGCTCTTCTGCCCTTAACTTGAAATCGCCTCACTGCCCCTGGGTCTCCGAGGATGACTCGTCTATGGCGTTATTCGTACTCTAACAAGTGTAGTTGGATAATAAATAATAGAAAAGAACACGGTGGTTAAAATAAAACAGTTTTTGGTGGTTATACAGTTTTAGTTATATGAAGCTCTTTACAACTGGAATGAATGATAGAGAATAATGCGGTGGTTAAAATAAAACAGTTTCTGGTGGTTATAAAGTTTTAGCTGAAACCTCTAATAACTTGAATAAATGATAGGAAAGAGCGCGTTGGTTAAAATAAAATAACCAACTAAAACTGTATAACCACCAAAAACTGTTTTACTTTAACCACAGCGTTCTTTTCATCATTTATTCCAATTACTAAAGGTTTCAACGAACTAAAACTGTATAATCACCAAAAACTGTTTTATTTTAACCACAGCGTTCTTTTCTATCATTTATTCTAGTTATTAAAGATTTCAACCGACTAAAACTGTATAGTCACCAAAAACTGTTTTATTTTAGCCCCCACGTTGTTCTCTATCATTCATTCCAGTTGCAAAGAGCTTCACATAACTAAAACTGTATAACCACCACAACCTGTTTTATTTTAACCACCGTCTTCTTTTCTATCATTTCTTCCAATTATTAAAAGTTTCAACCAACTAAAACTGTATAACCACCAAAAACTGTTTTATTTTAACCACAGTCTTCTTTTCTATCATTTATTCCAATTATTAAAGGTTTCAGAACCAACTAAAACTGTATCGTGGATCACCAAACACTTTTTCATCTTAACCACTACGTTCCGATTTCTATCATTTATTCCAGTTATTAAAGGTGTCAACTAAGTTATTAGTTATTAGTTATTAACTAAGTTATCCAGTTATTAAAGGTGTCTAACCACCAAAAACTGTTTTATTTTAACCACAGCGTTTTTTTCTATCATTCATTCCAATCATAAAGGTTTCAACTAAAACTGTATAACCACCAAAAACTGTTTCATTTTAACCACGGCGTTCTTTTCTTTCATTCATTCTAGTTAATTACAGGTTTCAACTAACTAAAACTGTATAACCCGGCACCAAAAACTGTTTCATTTTAGCCACAGTGTTCTCTTCTATCATTCATTCTAGTTATTAACGGTTTCAACAGACTAAAACTGTATAACAACCAAAAACTGTTTTATTTTAACCACTGCGTTCTTTGCCATCATTTATTCCAGTTATTGAAAGGCCGTTTTCAACCAACTAAAACTGTATAACAACAACAACAACAACAATTTATCACTTATAGAGCGCTATTTACAATGACAGATCAACAGCGCTTTACAATCAATCCTAACCCGCCCATCCCAACCCAGGGGAGGACATCCATCACACAGTAATCTCGTGCGTGGGAAATTAACGTCTCCCACCCCTAACCTTGTAGGAGACGGGACCTCCATTTATCCGTCCCTATCCGAGAAGACTAGAATATCTAACCATTTCTTGATGTTATAGAAAGGTAGCATATTCTTCTCAATTATTTTAAGACCTTGAGTGTTGGTCCGGCCGAGGCTCGAACCCTCGACCTCCCGCACAACAGTCCAGCGCTCTATCCATTGAGCTAACCGGGAGGCGGTTAGCTCAATGGATAGAGTTTTGTTTTATTTTAACCATGGCGTTCCGATTTCTATCATTTATTCCAGTTATTAAAGGTTTCAACTAACTAAAACTGTATAACCACCAAAAACTGTTATATCTTAACCACAGCGTTCTTTTCTATCATTCATTCCAACTATTGAAGGTTTCAACTAAAACTGTATAACCACCAAAAACTGTTTTATTTTAACCACGGCGTTCCGATCTCTATCATTTATTCCAGTTATTAAAGGTTTCAACCAACTAAAACTGTACGACCACCAAAAACCGTTTATTTTAGTTTAGATACTAACACAGGGGGCCCATACAATCTGTTTGTGTAGCCGACTGTGGCTTACTGTAGTTTGCGAAACGAAACGAAACGAAATGGAAAATCTGTAGTTTGCGAAATAGAAAATCTGTGGTTTGCGAGATGGAAAATCTGTAGTTTGCGAAATGAAATTTCCCGGTCAAAATTAAATTATGTCGGGAGATTATCCTGGCGATGACCTTTGCATACATTTGCTACGTAGGAGACCCTTGCGTTATATTTTCTAACAGGTCAGGCGAGTCTAACTTTTGGTCGAGCCATCGAGGGTCGAGGGTCTTATGTCGAGGTCGAGGGTATTAAGTCGAGGGTCCCTTTTTTTGTTTTTCTTTTTCGCAGCCCATGTTCCTAGTCGAGGGTCCCTTTCTTCTTTTTCTTGGTAATAGAAAATACGAGTCATCGCATTGCGTGAGACCGGATGTTGACGTTGTTAAGAAATCAAGGCAAACTAGTTCTGCTGAAGTCTCTCTCCCACGTCCCCCTTGGGGTAAAGGGAAGAGACGGCTGAAATTTAGACTAAGGGGACCTTTGGTGCATGATATCAATCCACATATTGTTAGGAAAATTTTTTCAGTGAAAGGTAAAACAAAAAGTAACTATTGGAGGGAAATTCCTAACTGGTTTGCGTAGCATAGTGGTAAGGCTATGGTCTGATAAGGGTCTGGTAGTAACACGTTGACTGAGGAACAATGGTTCAAGGCTCAGCAGGACTGCCAAGAAAGTAAAAAGGAAAAAAAAAGAAAAGGACCAAACCACTTGTCTCACCAATAATCACATGCAACTCCTTGGCCTCGCATTCCTGTTAGATTTGGCGATGTCACACAGCGGGCAAGGTTGGTAAACTGATTTATCTGCAAAACTTTGTTTTTGTCGAATTGCTTTTAGTTCTTTGAAAATGTGATATATACTTCGACCAACTTTTCGCTAGATAAGGAACACCCGCTGGTGATTGATAGCTCTTACAGCGATGTCGACGACGCCGACCAGAAATAACGTGCGACGAAATGACTTCAGGGGATTGGCAAAGTTTCAGTCACAGCAAATTATGCAAAAAATCTAGAAAGATTCAAGCTTAAATCTAGTTTAACGTTTAAAGCGACATATCAATGACTGCAACCATCGTGTGGTATACAAACCTCGCAAACTTTAAAACAGGTTCTCTAGTGATACCTGCGAAAGTATTCAGTATAATTTCCGGTAAGATTTTCGCGGACAATCTGATCGATTTCTCTTACGTTGTGTGCCGAGACTGAAACTTTTCACCTCAAGCAAATCTCTGTCGCACGGTCGCAACAAACATGGCGAGCAACTGGGCTACTAGTATATGTCCGTGTTAAAACACACGAAAGGACTCTAAAGCACACTTCACACTGATTGGGCAGAAAAACACAAAGATTTTCTGGCACCAATCAGATGGCAGAACGACTGCGACCGTTTGGAACTAGTCTTGTAAGACAATGTCCCCAGGGGCTCTTCATGCCCTAACTTGAAATCCACTCAGCCCCTGGGTCTCCGAGGATGGAGGCAATACGGCTTTCCAGCAAAACTGAAGGTGTAATTTCTCGCATTTTCTAGACATGGTTAGAACTGGGATGTTCTTTACTCTTTTTTTCCGAAAAAGTGAACTGCTAACTATGAAAATCTTGAGTTAAATATACCATATGAACAGTTCACCTCAGGCGGCGTGAAGTTTTTTAATAATTCTTATTTTATTTCTTAAATTTCTATTTCTAGTTTATTTGTGTATTTGATCATTCTTTTAATTTTTTTTTTAATTTTTTTTAGACTCCGCACTCCGCACTCCTCATTCTGCGTTTTCGGAACAGCCTCGGAAAAACAGTGACTTTTCAATTCTGAGAGGTATAACGTATTATTTAGCCAATGTACGGTTGCGAAGTATTGACAATTGTGACAGGCTGTTCGCATGAATAAACATTTGATTGATCTGCATTTAGTGTGTTTTGACTGTTTTTCAACTGGCACGCAGAAGAAAATTTAATGGTGAACAATAAAAACAATAGAGTGTTTATGTCTCAGAACTATCGGTCTGATGATTGCCCCTTGGACATTTGATGTTCTTAAAACTAGCATATTTGCTCTCGAAGCTTCGCTTCTCGGGCAAACATTTGTTTTAAGAACATCAAATTTCCGCGGGGCAACTATCAGCAGATAGTTCCTCGAGAGAAACACTCTATTGTTTAATAGAAAATACCAACCCTTTCACCCTTTCTTAATTTCATTCATATAGGCCTGGATGAGAACCAGCAGCGAAGCAAAGTAAACAAAAGTGCCGTTAAGGTGGTAAGCTCCATTGCAAACATTTTCTTGGCATACATCCTTTATTTGGTAAAGCAGGTTGAGGAAATGGCAGCTAATGCTGATGTGAGCCTGCTATCTACTAATAAACAGCTAAAAATATATACGTCTCCTAGTATGAATAATCATACGTATCAATAATACATTATATATACGGGTAGGATAAGTAAGTAAATATATATTAGTATCAGTCAAATTAACTCAAACAATGCATTTAAAGGAAAATAAATACAAAGATAAGATTTAAATTAAAAAATTTTAAATAAATAATAATTGTAATAATAATAATAAGATAACAAGATGGCAAACTAGATATCAGTAGTACTAAAATTCGTCACTGATATTGTTGGTAGCAGTGGAGTTTGAGCCGAAATTAATTTGGTCGATGCATTTATAGAATTTCTTAATACTAGCCTTAAAAGAAGAGTAACTAGGCTTAGACTTTAAATGGCTAGGTAGGCAATTCCAAACAATACTAGCGCGATGAGTGAAAGAATTGTGCAGGGCTTTGGATTTGGGACATTTAAGAGCAAATCTTAAGTTATCTCTTAAATTGTTTGAAGTCTGGCAAATTATGCACAAGTTATAAAAAGGTATATGTTGTGCTTAATTTTTTTTCCTTGGAGTAAACAACATTTTCCTTTGGTTTTGTTAATCCTACGTGAATTGGATAAATGTTTATCCTTTCGGAAGAGACGTCGACGAAGGAGATTTTTGAACAAACACTGAGTTTAATTACGTTTTGTCAAACTACAAAGGAAAGAAAATATATACGTTGCAATATTTTAAAGATACAACTAACTACAGGAATTACAAAGGTTGCAAGAAAATCACTAAAACTACTTACAATTCCGGTTGCCTTCTCTTCTGACTTTTTGAAGCGAGGCACGTATCTATTTATACTTTTACAAAAATATGCGTGTTACGTAATACGCGTATCTTTTAACACATATTTATTAACCCTTTTTTAAAGTCCCAACTTTTACGTCAAAATATGTAAAATATGTGCATTATGCAAAATAATACGAATGAAAAATGCATTTTGTGTAAGGAAAGATAAAATTTAGCTCCTATCTTTTGTATCCTGAAGGATATTAGAAGCGAAATAAAAGGACAAACAGAAAACACGTGTAGTCCACAGTAGACACTAACTCAAATATATTCTTCAGGTATTGCATCATCTTACATCACGTGACCTACAAATACTACATACTTAGCCATACTTTACATACTTAGCCATACTTTAATTAGTCGTGGACATGCTGTTTTTGATCTGTGCGATTCTGCTCTATTCAAGCCTTTCCCCAAGTCCTCCTCACAGAAATAGTTCAAGAAATGAGTATCTAACATCATGCTCTCCAGCATGTCAATTTTTGGCTTTGGAATTTGGAATGGTTCGTCTGCAAAAAGGATTTTTTGGTTTTCGACCTTGGATTGTGCAATGGTTTTCTACATCCACTCTTTGTATTTCAAACAATGGTTACTACAAGCCTGGTGGAATTCTGCATTCATCAACACTTCTTTGTGACACTGTGCCTTGTGAAGTGCGAAGCAATTCAATTCAACCTCGTACTATTCGTGCTTCCTTTGTCTCATTAGACAATCGCTGCTCTGTACCATTATATAAATTCAAGAAAAAATGGTTCAAAAGTAAAATCTCTTATTATTCCAATAGTTCGTCAACTTTTAATTTTTTGGAATTATCAGTCTTGCTTAGCGGTGATGTTCATCCATTGCCTGGCCCGGAGAATAGGAAATCTATTTCAGTTCGTATCTCTCAACGTACGCGACGTCGCCATGGTAACCATCACGCGGTGAAAAATAATCACAAAAGATCTGAAGTCCGTACCATCATTAATATTCCAACTATTTCAGAACAATCTCCTAACGTCAAAAATCATCTTAGGCTCTGCTGCTTGAATGCTAGATCAATTAAAAACAAATCTGCGGATTTTGTTTGCTATGCAGCATCCACCGGTGCGGACATTTACATATTTACAGAAACATGGTTGACGGAACGTGACATGGCACATAGAGCTGAACTTACTCTGCCTGGTTTCAAGCTGCTCGATCAACCGCGTCTTGGAAGGACTGGTGGTGGACTGGCACTCTTAATAAAGAGCGGCTTAGATGCCAAGAAAATGGACGGTGGTGAGCGTAGATCTTTCGAATTTTTTGAATGGACTCTGCGTTATGGTTCAAATAGCTTGAGAATTGCTGTCATCTATCGTATACCATATTCTCAAGCCCATCCAGTCACCACTAGTGTTTTCTTTGATGAATTCATAACTTACCTCGAGTCGATCATCATGTCTCCTGAGCCGTTGCTGATAACGGGTGATTTCAATATTCATGTCGACGTACATACTGACTCTGATGCTTCTCGTTTTCAAGATTTACTATCGTCTATGGGCCTTCAACAGCACGTGGATAAATCTACACATATATCTGGGCACACCTTAGACTTAATGATTACTCGTTGCTCGGATTCATTTCTTACAGCCAAACCTATGACTGACTACTTGTTTTCAGACCATTTTACTGTTCTTTGCGATCTTGCCTTAAGTAAACCATCTCCCAAAAATGAGCAAATATCATATAGAAAACTGAAGGCAATCAAGATTGAGGATTTTAAACAAGATCTGTCTACCTCTGAGCTTTGTAATTACAGTCCAGATTCGCTTAACGATCTCGTTGAATGCTATAACGATACCTTGTCCCAAGTGCTCGAGAGACATGCTCCACTTCGATCCAAAGTTATACGATCTCGACCTCTGGTTCCTTGGTTCAATGAAGATATAAAAAATGCCCGCCGTGAAAAACGGAAAGCAGAAAGAAAATGGCGACGCTCTGGCAAACACGACGATATGTTGTCATACAAAAAGATCAAGAATACGACAAATCGATTAATGAACGAAGCTCGAAGCCAATACTATCATGACTTCATTAATGATAACAGTTCAAACCAAAAAAAGCTCTTTGCAGCTGCGAATACTCTTTTGAATCAAAGGAAAAAGAACACTGTGCTACCACCTTGCGATGATAAGCTTGAATTAGCTGATAGGATGGGCTCGTACTTTGTTCAAAAAATCACTGATATTGGTACAAGACTCGACGTTATGGCTCAAGATCTTTCCACTGACCCACTTTTAAACTGTACATTGTCACCAACCCCCAAATTTAGTAAATTTACAGCACTTTCTGAACTCGAAGTACGGAAACTTATCGAAGGTAGCGCAAAGAAAAGCTGTTCTTTTGATCCGATGCCTACCTCACTGGTTTTTAGCTGCATTGATGTCCTGCTTCCCGTGATCACAAAAATGATAAATTTATCCCTCGTGGATGGTGTGTTTGCTGATGTCTGGAAATGTGCACTTGTTAAGCCGTTGCTCAAAAAAGCTGGTCTTGATCCACTTCTTAGTAACTACAGACCTGTTAGTAATTTGCCATACATATCGAAGCTCACCGAAAAGGCGGTGTATAATCAACTTCATTTACACATGATAGACAATTCTGTTTATCCAGAAATGCAATCATCTTACAGAAAAGGACATAGTACCGAAACAGCGCTTCTTCGGGTTGTTCTTAATGAATATCTTAATGAAGATGAATTCACAAGAGGTCACTCTTCTTGTCATGTTGGATCTTAGTGCCGCCTTCGACACTGTTAATCATGATATACTGATCAAACGTCTCCACGAAGAATTAGGTATTGCTGATTCTGCCCTAAGCTGGTTTGAGTCATATCTCCATAACAGGATGCAAAAAGTTGACATCGAGGGATCGATATCTAACCCATTCGATTTAGGCTGCGGTGTTCCTCAAGGGTCGTGTCTTGGACCGATTCTATTTATTATATATGCATCTAAGCTCTTTAAGATCATTGAACACGAGCTCCCTTGTGCTCATTGTTATGCTGATGACACCCAGTTATATCTGAGTTTTAAACCTAATACTACATCTCAAGACCAAGCCTTGCAAGCAATGGAGAACTTTATTGGAAAGATCAGGAAGTGGATGATTCATGATAGACTGTTAATTAATGATAGCAAGACTGAACTGATTTTAATAGGCTCAAAACAACAATTATCTAAACTACAGCCAATCAGTGTCTCCGTTGGCGACTCGGTAATTAATAATAGCTCCGAGGTAAAAAATCTAGGCTGTTGGTTGGATGCTAACCTAAGCATGTCTAAGCATATTACAAATATTTGCAAATCTGCATTCTTTTATCTTCATAACATTAGAAGCATTAAGAAACATTTACACGAAGACAGTCTCCATACTTTAGTTCATGCGTTTATAACGAATAGATTAGATTATTGTAACAGTCTTTTGTATGGTGCCTCAAAGGAACTGATAGCTAAAGTACAACGTGTACAGAATGCAGCCGCAAGACTGCTATTGAACGTTGGAAGGTACTCGCATATTACTCCTATTCTATATGAGTTACACTGGCTTCCAATCCAGGCTCGCATTAAATTTAAAATTCTTCTACTTACTTTTAAAGCGCTTCATAATCTACTTCCGTCATATATTAACAGCCTCATATCTATTAAATCAAAATCTTCTTATTGTCTTCGATCTAATGACGGTCTTTACTTAGAGCCCCCTAAGGGTAAGATGCTGAAGACATTTGGTGATCGATCTTTTCAGGCAGCAGCACCATACTTATGGAACAGACTTCCTCATGAAATTAAAATGATTAAGCGTTTGGATAAATTTAAAAAAGCTATTAAAACATTTCTGTTTAATGAAGCTTTTTGTAATCATTAACTTAGATATATTACATTAAAATAATTTATTCTTATGTATTTTTAGCTACCATTACTATTGTAAATTTTTATTTAGATATATAAGGTTTTTAATTTTTATTCAGTGTAAAGCACTATTGATCTGCACATGTAAATAGGGCTATACAACTAATTAAAATTTATTTATTTATTATTATATTTCCTCCTTCCTATACAGTTTTTTTCTAAACCATAAACATAATTTGCTAATATAAACTACAAACTCAACCTGTTTGGAGGCTTGATCACTCGTCCTGATCGGGTGACCACCGGACCGACCTCGGATTTACTGTGGCTAGGTTCAATGGGCCTGGTAAGGGCTGTATCGGGACTCTCACACCCAGAATCGTCACTGCTTTCTAATTGGATATCATTTTCAACAGTTGGTACAGCAATAACATCAGATTTTCTAGATAATTCATTGTTATCTTTAGATGGATTTTGGGAATTTCCACCGGAACTGAGGAGTGCTCCTTTAAAATCCAAGGATGGATTCCTTTTTAACACATCTGGTGTAACCTTTTCCACATGGGAGCCCATCCCTGTATAATTTGGATGCTACCTGCTTCTTTTCTACATGCCTTTTGCAAGCTGGGTTTAACCAAGGAGAGGTGTGTTCTGGGCTCACTTTTTAAAAACAGCTGAGCAGGGGTTTTGTCAGTTGTGGAGTGTGGTGTGTTTCTGTAGTGGAATAGGACATTAGCCACCTCGTGCTGAGGTGACCCCTGGTCAGGACAAGCCCGGTACATCCTTTTGAAAGTTTGTACCTGTCTTTCTGCCAAACCATTTGTACAGGGATGATATGGGGGGCACAAAGTGTGTTTAATGCAATTCATTTTCAAAAATGTCTGGAATTCTCTAGCCACAAATTGTGGGCCATTATCACTGACCACCTCCAATGGCAGCCCACATCGAGAAAACAGAGCTCTCAAGACCTCTAATGGTAGCATCTCTAATGGTAGTATCTAATGGTAGCATCTTTCCTCACCGGAAAGACCTCCATCCATTTAGAATGGCTATCAACCATCAGGAGAAACCGTTGACCTTTCACCTCAGCGTAATCAGCATGAATTCTTTGCCAAGGCTCAGTTGACCAAGGCCACAGCAGTAAAGGAACTGCCTTAAGAGAATGATGTACCTGGGTAAACACATCCCAAAGGCTTACCTCTCTTCTATATCAAGATCAAAGGACCTGGCTAGTGCTTTCATCCTGCACATACCTGGATGGCACTCGTGTAATTCCTCCAGTAAACGTTTTTGTAAGCTCAATGGGATGATGACACGCCTACCCCACACTAAGCACCCATTTTCCAGCGCAAGCTCATCTCTACAATTCCAAAAGGGTCTAAGCTCTGGACTCGGGCAAGCGCCTGGCCAGCCAGAGGAAGTATATTCATATACCTTTCAACTAATCTATCAAACTATCTGTCTTCGTACCTTCAGCTATCTCTGCTGCAGTTACGGGCAAATTCATCTGTCACCGTTGCAAACACATCCAAATCCTCATCATAAGGCAAAGATTGTAGTGGAAATCGACTGAAAAAATCTGCATTAGAATTGTCAGCAGAAGTTTAGAATGTAATGTCAAAATCATGTCCAGACAGGAGTACAGCCCATCGTTGTAAACGGGCTGCAGCCAATGGGGGAACACTAGATTTTGGACAAAAAATACGAGTTAGAGATTGGTGATCCGTTACTAATGTAAACTTTCTACCATAGAGATAGAGCTGAAATCTTTTAATTCCAAAGAATTCCAGTCCCTCTTTTTCTATCTGGGCATAATTTCGTTCAGCACTGCTAAGTGTACGAGAAGCAAACTCCACAGGCCTCTCACTGCCATCTTCCATCAGATGACTCAATACCGCCCCTATGCCTTATGGACTGGCATCCACACTCAGTATAAGAGGCTTTTGTGGGTCATAATGGACTAGAACTTGCTCACTAGAGGGAACTTCTTTGCCCCATAAAAGTGAAATTTCACACTCTTTGCTCCAAAACCATTCAGTCTTGTTCTCAAGAAGGGTGGGTGCACTTTAGACGAAAAATCCTTGATAAACTCTGAGTAATAATTCAACGTGCCTAGGAATGATCGCAGCTGAGACGCATCTTTAGGTCTAGGGGCTAGGCGAGTTGCGTCCAGCTTGCTCTTAACAGGACTGATACCCTCTTTACTCAAAATATGCCCCGTGTACTTCACCTGAGTTTGAAAGAATTGACATTGAAGGCCATTCGCCTTAACATTGTGCTTTGCCAGTCTTCCAAAAACCTGTTTGATCACTTCCATGTGATTGGTGGCTCCACCCGATGTTGCCACCAGAATGTCGTCAACCCACACCATCACACCCTTAATGCCTGACAGGATAGAATCCATGACGCGTTGAAATTGGGAAGCTGCAGTTTTTACCTCAAAACACAGGCGTTTGGATCTAAATAAACCTTTTCTTGTGTTGATGGTTAGTAGCTGAGAGGACTCTTCATCCAAAAATAATTGGTTGAAAGACTGGCTAAATCAATGACAGAAAAGGTATCAGGAATAGCCCCATTTTGAGGCAGCAATGCAAACATGTCTTGTATATTGGGTAATTTGTACACATCATCTTCTATGCGTTCATTAATGGCCTTGTAGTCCCCGCATACTCGTATGCATCCATCAGATTTAGGGACATGTACCACAGGGCTTGCCCAATTGGTGCTAGGTACAGGATATAAAAAATATCTGATTCAACCAAGCGATCATACTCTCTTTCAACTTTCTCCACAAGCGAGTAAGGGACCGGTCTATCCTTCATGAACACTGCTTTGGCACCCTCTTTAAGTTTTAAGGATCCCTTAAAACCCTTGATACCAGAGCCCTGAGCGCAGAACAACATCTTGTGTTTTTCCAATACATCATTAAATTCAGCTGGAAAGGTCTCAGATTTAGGGATTGGAATCTCATTCCTGGTGATTTCTACTTTAACGTTAAACACGTTCTTCCAGTCCACCCTTTTTCTACTCAACCAATCTCGCCCAAACAATGCAGGGAGATTTGGTAAATTGGCCACCGTAACGATTACAAAAGCTGACGTTTCGAGCGTTAGCCCTTCGTCGGAGCGAATAGATGAATTGTGGGTTGTGTGTGCTTTTAAAAGCAGAAAATGGAGCTACTTTATTGATGGGACCATGGCAACGAGAAAAACAAGAATAAGTTAGTGGAATGAAAAGCGTTCGTTGATCCCTGTGGGATTTAGACAGCCGGTTTGAAAGATGAGGTTTTGTTCAAGATTTTTACGGCTTTCCGTGCTACCTAAGTCTAAGGAAAGACCGCAGATTGCCATATGTTGCTTAGAATGATTAGGTAAATTAAAATGTCTAGCGACTGGTTTCGATGTGTCCTTGTCATTCCTTTCCACGTCTCGAAGGTGTTCTCGGAATCGGTCACCTAGTCTTCTGCCTGTTTCGCCGATGTATATCTTTTTGCAATAAGTGCAAGTTATGCAATAGATTACATTGGCGGAGGTGCACGTGAAGTGATCGGTGATCTTAATGGATCGTTTAGGTCCCGACATTTTATCAGTGTTGTGAATGAAAGGACACGTTTTTGCATCGTGCACGAGCGCATTTAAAAGTGCCTGGTTGGCATTAGTCTGAAAAGAACTTCTGACCAAAAAATTGCCTATGTTTTTGTCGCGTTTGAATGAAATGAGCGGAGGCTGCGAAAAGATAGTGCTTGTCTCTGGATCGTTTTGAGGTAATTTTAAGTTTTAAGAGTGATGGATTTAACTGAATGGTTGTGAGGGTGAAACGTGAGAGTGAATGGAATCCGGTCGGAAACTTCCTTATGCGACGTTTGTAGTGCTGCATGTCGATCAATAAGTTGGGCGCGGTGGTAACTAGTGGTACAAAGGAGTCAAGGGTGAACTTTTGCGATAGTATTTCTGATGATGAAAGTGTAAGAAGATGTGATAATCATGCGAGAGGCACACCTATGGATGCAGCTGAAGGTGTGGCCTTTGGATTGTACAGAACTGGAACTGAACAATTGTCCACTGAGTATGTAAATCGCGTCAAACCGTATGTAGTAAATGTTTAGTTAGGTAGGGCGCACATTAATTGTAAAATGGAAGTAGACACGGAAGCATCTCGTTCTACAGTGAACCACTTTAAACTGCATTTGTGACAATCGGGCCTTACATACCGGGCGTATATGACCTTTCTTCTGGCAGTGATGGCATGTGGCATTCTTGAATCTACATGATTCAGATCGATACTGCATACTTCCACATGATTTGCATTTGTCTGCCCTTTTGCTGTTCTGCTCCACGTTGCGTCCAGAATGGACATGTTGAACCTTCTCGGCTTTACTATTAGCTAAATCTCGCATGTGTTCTATGTTCGCTTTACCCGCCAATTCATCTGCAATACATTTGTCATGGGCCGCCGCGTAGGTTAACTCTCTTATTGACAGGAGATGACGTTGGGTTCTAGACATTTTCGGATGTAATCCAGAGACAAGTCTATCTCATAGGGCTTCAGACAGAAAAGCACCAAAGCTGCATGTTGCTGCCAACTTCTTCAGTATCACCATGAATTCTAACACGCTCTCGCATTCTTCTTGGGATGCCGTCCAAAACTTGTGTCTTTCCGCGATCACAATAAGAGCCGGTTCAAAGTGTCCTTGCAACAGCTGTGACAACCGGGTAAACGTCTTGGTATTTGGATTCTCCGGATCACATGAATTATTCAATAGCCTATAAGCATCTGGACCGATAACAGCTAGAAAAACATTCACCTTTTTATCGTCATCGATTTCATTCGCCGCCACGTAGGCTTCGAAACGATCGGCATAATCACTAAATTTCTCTCACTTTTCGTCGAAGGCACCAAGATTGCCAATGAGTGCCGCCATTTCTACTCTCTGTCTAGATTTTGGATCCCATCCTCGTCGCCAATTTTGTATCCTGAAGGATATTAGAAGCGAAATAAAAGGACAAACAGAAATCACGTGTAGTCCACAGTAGACATTAACTCAACTGTATTCTTCAGGTATTGCATCATCTTACATCACGTGGCCTACAAATACTACACTAGCCTAAGTTATGATGAGATGACGTGTCACTATCAATTTGGCCTCTATTAAAAGTAAAACAATCAAACTAAGGATAAAACTAAACCACATAATACCTCATTTTATTTGTATCAATATTGCAATTTTTTCTGGTGTTCACCTAATAGATTCACTCCACTTACAGACAAAGATGGCACCTGTACATTTTACCATTACTCTTAGGCTAAGGCAAATGTGGAAAGCAACAATTCACAAAACAAAAACATATGCAAGTTTTAAATTTTTCAGACCTTTACTGCTTGTTTTTATGAGTGGTTCCAGGATTTTCTTGCACAAAGAGTTCTGGTTGAATGTACCAGTCACCATGTTTTTTGATATGGTGGATTACAGTAACTGTTGTATGAAGTATCCTTCACCAATATTAATTTTGTGAAATTGTCACTGACAAAGAGCTAGTTCATGATTAGATACTGATGGTTTCATTTATTACCGTGCTCTACATTTATCACTGAAGTACTAATTAATTCCTTCGCCATCAGTAATCGCATTAAAGATACTGTGTTAGAAATCACAGCACCATACCCCACCCTTTGGAACAGTCTTCCTCGTGCTAAGACAAGCAGACTCCCTTGGGTTACTTAAGCGTTTAATTAAAGAGGTACGTTGAGGCAAAACATTCACGGAGAGCATCTTTAGCTAGGTTTAGGTTTTAAGTACAGTTTTCATAATAGTATCTTATCCATTTGATGCATGTTGATACTGTTACATATTTTAAATGTTTTATTATTTATAGCTGATGAATTTTCTGTGGATAAATAAAGATTATCTATCTATCTGTCTAAAATCTGTCATCCTCAGCACAATTTCATTTTTTGAGCAAGGCAAAGGTAAAAATCAGACAAGACCACACAGATATCATCACAGAGACAACATTGCTATGTATAATGTTTATATAGTTACTCTATTTATTAATTCAGTGTCAATACTCTCCCTCGTAGCAGCCATAATTTTTAGCCAAATTGGGAAATAGTGGCCTAATTTGGACCGTTTTGGACATCCAAACTTTTAAATTTCCAGGGGAAGGTTCCCCAGACTTTGCCATCCAAGTGGGAATAAATGGCTGCCACACTGTTATTTTGGTCCCTCCCAGTTGCTAAAACATTTTCCCGTCGTTCCACAATCTTACCAAAGCCCCCATATGTGTAGTAATAAAAACATTGAAGTGAAGTGTGCTATCTCAGCAAGAGATGATAATCATGCACACTTTTAAGTGACTCATCCTAGCAGATGTTTGGTAAGGTATTGCATTCTGTGCTCAAAATCTAGTTCACATAGACCTGGGAAAAGGAATGGGGTGTAGCAGTCATTCAGGTCAGTTATTGCTCCAGGCTCTTATTTGAAACCACTGCTCATTTGGTTATCGCTCTTGCCAATACTCTTTCCGGTTATTTGGGTTTTCTTGGAAACTCTTCTCATTGAGAAAGAAGCATGATATGTGTTTACAAATTAAAAGCAAAGAAGAGTGAAAAAAATATGTCGCGTTCCCAGCACGGCAGACACGGGGTGTAGCGTAATTGAGTTCGCCAGGTCAACCACAGTGAAGTACAGGACGGACAGCAGACTCTTACACACGTTTATTGGATTAAATCATGTAATCAGGCTAGCCGACTTGTTACACTCGCGGTAAAAACTAAAAAGGAATGCACAATTTGTCTGAGCTAAGGAAACGAGCTAAACTACAAATCTGACGACAGAAAACACGACTAAAAACTAACAGGAACTCAACGATCGTGACTTACGCCTGATCTTGACTCCGGGGATGAGAAAACTCCAGGTTGTAAAAAAACTCCGACCGAAGGACGCCTATAAAACTCCTCTTTACTCCAGGGACAACTCCTTAAAACTAAAATTTTCGCGTGAAAAAAGGCCTAGTATACTTCTATGATATAAAGGAAACTAAACTGAAACAACTCTTTGTGCGGCTAGCCACAAAAAAGGATATTTATAATCACGTAATCAACACGAAACAAAGCTACATTTCGAGAAAACAGGAGGTCATATAGTGTTCTAGAACGTTCTTTGTACAGCGACGTGACAAAATAGGAGAGTAACAGGATGGTATCAAAGACAGTGGTATAAGTTTTTTTTTTTTTGCAGGGGAGTAGTTTTTATTTTTGAATCAGAGTTTTAGCCAAACTATGTCTAAGTTTCTACACTTGTTGTTTAGTCTTGTAATTTCTTGCTTTAAGAAGTAAGGTAAAATTGTTTTAATTGGTTTTTTTATTACAGCCACTTGAGTCTGTAAATGAAAAGCAATCACAGAAAAATGATGGTAAGGAACACATTGCTTGCACTATAAAGTATTGAAAGTAATTTGCAACTCTCCATATTTGTTATTTATAACTGACATGCTTTGGACAAGTGTTGTGTGATTAGTGCAGCAAACGAAAGGAGAGGAACAAAGAAGGGGAGAAGAATTAAGAAAGAGAGAAGAACGAAGAAAAAGAGAAAGACAATGGAGAGCGCGACAGTAGAGGGGAAAAGGTTAGGAAGAACAAGAGAGAGACGTCAAGAGATGAGAGGCATGGAGCGGGAGAGAAGAGGAGTGGGCATAGCGGCAAAAGAAAGGACCCGGGATGATATTAACAGAGGAAGAGATAAGAGAGGAGGTAAGTGTAAAACCAAGCATCGAGCAAGTGTTGACTGACTGTAAAAGTGACCCTTGAAGTAATAAGATTCTGACACACGATTGTAGATCGATCCTAACCAGGTAATACTAGATACAATGTATATATGAAGTTCATATATTTTGAACTGCGGTATTAGATACGTATGATGCACGATCCTCGCAGTAGAGAGCGCTATTTATGCAATTGCGAAAATCAGTCCTGAAAAATATCAGGCCTGTACGGGATTCGAACCCCTGACCTCTGCGATACTAGTGCAGCGCTCTACCAGTTGAGCTAACAAGCCAACTGGGAGCAGGCCGTTCAGTTGATTCGTAATAAACCCGAGATGATAAATCAGATACAGTGTATATATGAAGTTCATATATTTCCCGTACAGGCCTGGTTTTCTTCAGGTCTGATTTTCGCTATTGCATAAATAGCGCTCTCTACTGCGAGGATCGTGCATCATACGTATCTAATACCGCAGTTCAAAATATATGAACTTCTTATATACATTGTATCTGATTTATCAGCACGGGTTTATTACGAATCAACTTAACGGCCTGCTCCCAGTTGGCTTGTTAGCTCAATTGGTAGAGCGCTGCACTAGTATCGCAGAGGTCAGGGGTTCGAATCCCGTACAGGCCTGATTTTTTTTCAGGTCTGCTTTTCGCTATTGCATAAATAGCGCTCTCTACTGCGAGGATCGTGCATCATACGTACCAGGTAATACTGTTTGGAAGTAATTCAAAACTCATGTTCAGGATAATTCGGTCCTTTTCTTTGTTTTAATCGGTGTATTTCTGAAAACTTGCTGCTTCAATATGCTGGATTCCCGAAAGGAAATTCGAACACAATCGTTGGCGAGTGATCCAAGATTTCAGGACTCAGTTTGCTTTTGAATAAGCAAGGCTTTAGACAATAAAAGGGCTTTTCTTTAATAAATTTCTTTAAGCTTATGTGAAAACTCTAAGAATGGGATGCTGTTAAATCTTATCGTAAATCGATTCATCAATAACCATACTGCATGTTGAAGTTTAGAGCAGTCAATCAAATGAACTATCACGAAGTTTACATACTGTAATTTTTTTTTATTTATTTGTTGTCGTTGTCGTTTTACCGATCATGAATGGATGCTTTGTGGATTGATGTCAGAGATAAACAATTGAAGATTAGGCAAAGGCTGCTTGCAGCCTGAAGTATATTTATAATTGTACGAATAATAGGAGGCGAGATATAACAATGTAAATGCCTTTATTTTTGCTTCAATGACAGCGTTTTAAAGCTTACAACTATAAATAAACAGCTTAAATTCAAAACGAGGCCACACTGCCATATCTGCCGGCACCCCTTAGAAACCTCGCCTCTTTGTGGAGCGTAACAACTGGTAACAATCTGTAAAGAGATTAGAATATCAAAATGAAAAATGCATAAAGGGGGAGTGGCAGGAGGGAGGTACATTGTTATATCTCGCCTCCTATTATTCGTACAATTATAATTATACTTCAGGCTGCAAGCAGCCTTTCCATAATCTCCAATTGTACATCATAATACTCGTCTCGATATAACAATGTATGTTGAAAGCTTTCAAGACCTCGGTTCAACTGCAGCAGAGCGGCCGACACTAGTATTCCAAACAGGACGATAATAAAATTTCTTGAAAGTGGACTCCTTTGTCCAATCGGCTAGACGAACTATTTCTGGAATAGAGGTGCCTGTTCTTAGCGCTGCAGAAGTAGCTGCTCCACGAGTGGAGTGAGCCCTGAATACTTTGTTATCAATTCCAGCTTCCAACAGACAGTTCTTAACGCAGTGAGACAGGGTAGCAAAACTCACAGGCTTATGAGGGTTATTCACAGAGAGAAATAACCTGTTTGGAGCAGCCACTGATTCTGGCCTAAAAGCCTGTGTTCGCCTTTCATATTCTTTAAGACACGAGCATGGGCAGAGCAACTCATTTTCTGGGAAACTAGAGTGAAAGGAGGTCTTCAAGGGTTTTCCAACCCGAACCCCTTTGTAAGTTCTGGGCGATTAAAAGAAACACCTTCTGGATGAAATCGTGTCAAACGTAAATCATGGGAAATTAATTCAGAGCCCCTCTCTGCAGAAGTAATCGCAAGCAAAAATGTTAATTTTTTACTAAGTTGCTTTAACGATAGTTGCGCATTTGAACCTAAACCTTCCAAATAACTCGTAACTATGTTAACATCCCATGTAGATGTGTATCTGGGTACTGGTAGACGGGAATTGAAAATCCCTTTTAGGAGCTGAACTACAAGGGGATGTTCCCCAACATTGTAACCTTCAGTTTGTGGGTGTGTTGCAGACAAAGCTGAACAATACACATTTAGAGTACGATACTCGAGGCCTGCCTGAAAGTGACTGGCTAGGAAGTTTAACATTGAACCTAAAGATGCTGAAAGGGGATTGACTTGTTGTTCACGACACCAACAAGTCCACTTTCTCCAGGCTGAAGAATAAGTTTTTTCTGTCCTGGTTCTCCATGCAGCCAGGAGCAGTCTTTGAGCTGGCAGTGAAACTGTTGTACCTTCATATCGACTCCTGAGACTAGCCATGCGGCTAGTTGAAGGTGGGCAAGAGGATGCAACTCGTTCTCTCGTCTCAGTAGCTCAGGGAACGATGGGAGAAATAGGAGATTGTCAATTTTCATTTCTAACAACAAGGGGTACCATGGTTGGGTTTACCACACTGGAGTCACAATTGTCAACTGAGAGACTGACCGACACAGAACTTGCTTTAGACACCACCTTATCAGGGCAAATGGAGGAAATGCGTATCCTTGAGCTGGCTCCAATCCAGAGTAAAGGCATCCACTGCGTCTGCCTCTGGCTTCCAACTCACAAACCCGGGTAGTTGTGTTGTCAGTCTGCTTGCAAAAAGATCTATGTGAAGGGGCCCCATTTGCTGTTGATCTCTTGAAAGATGGATGGTTCCAGTTTCCAGTCGCTGGAATCTGGATGAGCTCGGGATTCGATATCGACCACAAAGTTTAGCCGTCCCAGCACGTAGTGAGCTTCGACTGTGATAAACCGATTTAGACACCATTGCCAAAGGTCGAAGGCTAGGCTTGACAAGATCAGTGATGTGGGCATACCCATTTTGTTGTTATTTTTTTTCAAAAAAAATAACCATATGTTAGCGTATAGATTAGCGTATTTTGGTGTAGTGTAATCTGATCAGCGCAATTTGGTGTATCTTTAAGCAATCTCATTGGCGCATACTTTTTTTGGTGTATCTCAAGGCAATGTGATTGGCGAATGTTTTGGTTTATTAAAACCAATCAGATTGTAGTGTTTTTCGATGTCGCACCAATCAGAGCGTTCTTGCTAATTTGTGGTTTGACAGGTCTTCAAATTTGAGCGAATCAACGCGTGACTCGAGGAGAGTGGTTCGCGAATTAAGGAAACGTATTAGTCGTGTTGAGAAAGCGGCGGAGTTGTGATAAATGTAAGGCTATGGTTATTCTTCGTTCTATAGGAGACTGAATGGAACAGGAGAAAAATTTTGAATGAAATGTTGCTTGAGATGTTGATAGGAGCAACTTCAGAATACTCAGCCGCTATTGACTGTTATGAATGGTTTGCTCCCGCGGTCCCGATGTCGAAAAATAATATTAAAAGAGAGGAATTTGGACAAGTGGTCCCGTATTCAAGCTTTCTTGAAGTCGAAGAATGATGAAATGATATGGCCGTTAAACTAGTGCATCCTCAGTCCCTCGCACACGAAGTCGAAGAGTGATGTAACGAGAGGGCCGTTAAACTAGTGCTCCCGTAATTCCGCGCTTTTGAAGTCAAAGAATAATTAAAGGAAAGGTGAAGTTTACCAAGTGTTGACACAGTCCCGGGCTTACTTTATGTCGTTTTCTCGACTGAGGGATATTTCATTGCTATACATTAATTCCATTTTTAATTTCGCTGAAAGAACGAGGTAAGAATGATATCTATAAGAATTGTGAGCTCATTTACCTAGTATAATAGCTGTTCTTCGTGGGGACGTTCATCGCTATGACCTGTCGGGATTAGAAAGGTCGTCAGCAGATTTTTTCTACAAATTACAAGTTAAAACATGCATGATTTGTGTACCACTCTTTCACTTATAACGCAAACACCGTCAGCTAAAGGCCTGACACGAATTTAGCACCAGAGCGTGTTGTTTTGGAAGGGCTAGTTTTGCTGACTCTGGTAAAACTTGCGCAAGGCACTTGCATAAATTCTATTTGATTGATGATCTTGTTTTTTGCCCTGTGGCTGCTCTCTTTGTAAAGGTTGAAAAGACCACCAAGTTTTGTTTACTTTCTGCGTCGACTGCCGTGTTAAATATCGTTTCTTTGCTTTTAAAAGTTCTCTGTGAATGAAATATTGTTTAAACGATACCTTCCCGCTACAATTGCGTGTTTACTTTTTACTCACCAGTATGGACTAGACTTTCTCAGATGAAATGCCATTTTCCAGTAAACAACGTAAATTTTATGACGTAATTCTGCCTCACTGAAAAATTTCTCAAGGAACATAATGGTACAGTCTGTCAATTTTCCACGCAACTCTCGCGCGCTTAGACGTTTTCTACCAATAAAATTCGCTTTTAGTTTCCTTGGACTTTGCCCCATTGCGTGTCAACTCCCTGTAAACAACCTGCATTTTATCACGTATTTCGCAAGCACAGGGTAAAGTTCAGATAGGCAAAAACCAATTAAGAAGCCCATGTTATGCTTTGAAACACTTTTTTCTTCGTTCAGTCCATTTTCACTTGCTCGAAGAACGGAGACCGGAAAACATCTTTGTCCAGAGGCTGTTGGAGATAAAATAGAGCTTTCCACTGCAAAATTATATGGAAGAATATTTTGAGGCAACTATCTGTTACTGAACAAGAGGCTACACGGAGCCTATATTCTGGCCGGATTTGCGGTTTAGCGGATAGAAATGAATTGGTTCGAATTGAAGGCGTTGCTGTTTTAGCAAAATCACTGTCGAGTGCTTTTCATTATTTGTTAACATGGAGAGTTCTGGAGATTAAGACTTTGGAACAAGTTGATGCCATCCATGATAATTTGGAAACACTAAAATCGCTAGAGGAAATGTGGGGTCGCTCAATAAAAATTTGCTTTTGAACGCGATGACTTTGTTTATAAGGATTTCTCCTGCTTACATCTAATAACAAACCTCTGAAGTTTTTCTTGCCCCGGAACGTTATATCACTGAAGGCATTTTGTGGATAGCCTGCGAGCAGGCTCCCGGCTTGGAGGAGCACAACGGCGCGAAGCAGGGGAAGGGGAGCCTGCACGCGTCTTGCTAGATCGCGTTTACCTCCCACAAGAACCCCGCAGAGAACTCATCTTGTTAACTGTCAAATGTCAACCAGTCAGCGCGCGCCGGAAGTCAAAATCCAAAACAGAAAACAAACAAACGAACACGCTCCCGGCGAGCAAGCGCCATGTCTCACGGAGGCATTTTTAACAGCAACTGTTTAATAATGACACTTTGAGTTTTTTCATTTGCAGTCCCGGTGATTGCAAGTATTGGCGTCCCTTAAAAAGATAAAACGAATAAATTAAACGTAATCAAAGTAAAGAACGACTACAGCGTCTTGGTCAGGAAATCAAGTAATGCAATCGAAGGACTCCAAAAATAACAGGCACGGCAACACAGACTTAAGCTTATCGGTGAATGATTATAGAACTTGATTTTCCTTGTTTACAAAAGGATTTGATCTGCGACAATTTCCCAAACGCCTCACGGAAAGCAACATTTGCCCCGAGTTTTGCCTCAGACCTGTGAACAATCATTGAACAAGTGAGTAACAATTTAGTTAGAAGTAAACCCAGCAGGATTCGTTAGAAACATGATACCTTTTTCCAGTCCACATCTCAACAGTATGGGACTCATCCACCACAACTGCGGCCAATTTTCTGTCAAGAGAAGAGCAGTTATCTTTCAAAATGTCGAGGAATCGTTTCTTCATAACTGTCTCAGCCGAACCGAAATTTTGCGGCACTCAGCCGAAATTTTGCGGCACGCAACTCGTCTTCCGAGATATCCTCTGTGGAAGCCGCCGGGATTCCCATACTTACGGCCTCAGCAATTTGGTCCTCTATGATGCTTTTCAAAGGACAAATAACCTACACAGTTTGCCGCTCTTCTCCCTCTGTGATCGACACAGCAACAGCAAAGAGTTGGAAAGTAAGACTTTTGCCGTATCCTGTCAGAAGAACCGCGAGCACATCATCTTTCTTGAGTAAATAGTCCACAGCACTACGCTGTTCGGGCTTCAATTGCAGCGTAAACTTCAAATTATTTGATAAATGGTCACAAGCCTCGCGAAGAACAGCATCCCTTCTTTCCGCCATTTTAATTTTTTGTCTCTACTGGAACTGAAAACTAAGACTACGTCATGAAAAATTAAAATCAACCAATCAGCGCATTGCGTCCAAATTTTGGACGCAGACATTCGATATTCTGAGACTTGCGTCCAGGCTCCCCTTCTTGTGTCTCCATGTCTGTATCCCCACGAACGGGGAGCCTGTTCGCAAGCTATTTTGTGGAACGCAAGTTTTTTTGACTGATTGAAGTTTAAGCTATGTGGCAGTGACTTCCACAATTTGTTTTTTGGTCAGAAAAGTATAGTTGTTTCGTCCGCTATATTAATCTATTAATAGATCCAATCGCTAAAAGGTTACATAAAACAATCGTATTAGTTAATCGAATCACAGGTAACCCAGGCTCACTGTTTGTGTCACGTACACATGGTTAAATAGAGAGAACATATGGGGCGAAGTTTAGGTCTGGAAATTTGCTTGAAAATGGAAATAAAAATCAATGAAACTTACCATGTGGCGATTTGTTGTTGTCCTTAATATGTACACGAAGTTTCGGGAAAAACACTCTTCTTCACCTGGAGGAAAGGTATACTCCTGTCGACCGATACTCCTATCGACCGATACTCCTATCGACCGATACTCCTATCGGTCGATACTCCTATCGGTCGATATTTCACCGATACTTTAAATCCGTCATCAACCGATATTTCGGTCGGCAGACAGATGTTTCGGTGGGTATGTATAGGTTCATAGAGTTCGGCGAATACACACCAACACCATACAAGGTTGACAGTATATCTCTAAATCTGCAAACATGCCGATATAGTAGTGCACATCAGGGATACCTCACCGAGTATCGGTCGTTTATGGGGAAAGAAAACGCGAGAAACCCCAATGGCCCACAGCAATTGATTAACGCTGTTGTGGATGGATCCCGCTTTTAATTTTTTTTTGTGGAAAATTAGCAAAATAAAATAGAAAAAACAATCTCTCATTTTCGTTTATTTTTTACTCTTCAGCAAACTTAATTAACAATAGAGAATTAGCATAATAAAATAGAAAAAACAAAATCTGACTTTGGTCCATTTTTTAATCTTCAGCAAACTTAATTAACACACAAACAATGAGATAATGTACTATCAATCTTAGTGCATACTTATTTCTTATAATTTTTCGTAGCAATCTGATGGTCATCATGCTTAGGAAAGGCATAAACGATAAGATTATGCTGATTTCATTGTACGTTTTGCTGTTGTTTTGACGCAAGGCACCCTCTCGACGCAATAAAGGAAATAGAAAGGATAAATTTATTTTTACTAGACAATAATATATGACAATTGCAACTGATTCCGGCAAGTGAATCAGTGATCTGGTGAGTTACTTCATAACCTAGAACTGCTCTTTGAAAACTGAACATCCTGTTGCTTGAAAGTTGAAAGGTGCCTGGTCCTTTAATTTGAAATTTAGAACTGGGCCATTAATCCTATTAATTTCAGCTGGAAATTTAGATATACGAAAAAAGAAGTTTTTTACTTATTGTCCATCTGATAATGTTGATTTGTAACGACTCCAAGGAAATGAGCGGCTCATTTCCTTGAATTTGCTACAAATCAACGTGATGAGATGGACAATAATGATACTTTTCAGTTGGGCTACATATGAACAGAAACTAACGGTGCTAGGTCATGCTAAGAAGTTGTTTTATAATGGAAACAATATTTGAAAATTGCCAGAAACCGATTATGCCACTGGATGGGACAGTTAATTTGTTAGTAAATAGGATCTAAGAAAAGAAAAGTAAAAAAAAAGTTTTCCAAGGAAAGATTTACGTCTTTCCCGTCTTAACATAGGTTAATGTTAAGCTGACGTCTAGGGTAAGAGACAAACAACAGGGATGACCACGTGACAATTTTGTTCTTTGTTGTCTTTAACGTAAAGAGGATTAGTTTTCACGATGATGGAAAACGTTACTGGGATTTTTTCTTGTGATACATCAGTCGTGTGCTATCATATCATTTTCTTTTCAACATTTAACATTTGCCTCGTGTTAAGTATTTACGGAAAATATTGGGAAAAAATGTCAGCGAAAAGTGCTTTTTAAATTAACATTGTAACGCAAATTATCACAATATAGTGGACATATGTGCGCGAAGCAGGTAAGCAACCTTTTTTCGTTTGACGTAAACACCCAACTCAACCAGTCTAACATTAACGAAACCAAAAGCAAATGTTACAGCCTATTTCATCTAAACTGCTATGTGGTAAAGAACGCAAGAAACTACCGGTTTTAAGCTCATCTCAACTAATCTTTTGTATTGTAAAAATCCTCTTCTGGGTAGAAAGGCAGCAGTTTGCCTTCTCCTTTCATCTTATTAGCTCGAGCCCGATACTATTTCAAGGCCAACCGACAACTCTTTTCATTGCATTTAACCGACGCTTTGCCGCTTTTTCCCGATTCCTGATGTACAACTGTTTTGTACTTGTCAGGGTCAATGGCGACATGTCGACACTTGTGCCAATCCTGCTGACATCGCATCCAGAGGCGCGAAAGGCTCCGAATTACACAAGTTGGAGCGATGGCTCAACGGCCCGAAGTTTCTGTGGATGGAAGAGGAAAAGTGGCCCGAACAACCGTCCCAGCTGCCGGAATTGCCTCTGGATGACACTGAATGTAGGAAATGCCCTGGTCGTGCGAATGTCATCGTCCGTGGTAAAATTTTGGAACCGCTGCTGTCCCGCTTCTCATCGTGGGACCGTCTTAGAAATGCCATAGCCTGGTTAGTACGTTTCAAGAAGTATTTGGTTGGCCTCCTTAACAAGGATCCAGACAGCATTCCCAAGGGACCCCTGACTGTGAGTGAAGTTATTGCTGCAGAGAGTGTCATCATCAAAGCTGTCCAGCACGAAGCATTTCCAGCGGAGCTGGCAGTGGTAGGCCAGAGAGCGTCTGGGAACCGGAAGAAGAGCGTACTTTTGTACTTGTCAGGGTTAACTCACATATTCCTATGTAGTCTCTTAAAGTGTTCCTAGGCACACCATATTCCCTCATTGCCTTGGCAAGGGAGCACTTCTTCTCTGCCAAGAAGTCCAGGACACCCCCATACCTTTCGTGGACGCCACTAAGGTTGAGGCCTGTAATTAGCCTTTAGAAACAGAATGACATTAAATTAGTGGTGGTGGCTTGCTACAGTCCTGAGGTGTTACGGACCTAAGAAGGGCCCGACTTTTAAACTCCTTAGTACACTTCGAATACGATATTTTACGGTCAAAACCTCACGGATATGCGACATGTGCGACAATACAGAGGTTAATAAATAGCCAAACTAAACTGCTGAGTGTTTGAAGGGCCTGGCCCTAACAGTCTTAACAGTTTCAACAGCTTTTAACTCAAAATCTGCAGTATGACCCAACTCTTGTTCCGATTGAACATCTGTAGGAAAATGTTTTTCTTTTTCAAAAATACCCGCCGTCTTACATTCTTTTAAAAATATTTGGCCGTGGATGCGTTTCTCCCCCATATGCATGCCCTTTATTTGAGCGCACTACTCTTACGTGAAGCCATGCCATTTTGCTCGCGATGAAAAGCGGAAAAATTAACACTCTTTTGCCTGTTTTTTATCTTTCCGTACGTACACTTTAATGATTTTAAACTGTCACCCGCGGGTACCGTTACGCAATTTTTTTTTTTAACAATGTTTTCGGAAATACAACGAACTCACATGTAGCAATTATGCAAACGTTGTGCACAAGAACAGATTCTTTTACATACCTCTAGACTTTTTTGGGGCAGGTTCCTCGATCTCTTCGACACTATCATCATTCTGGCGGTCTTCGTTCTCGCTAAGTGTGTTCAAGGATGTAGCAACGTGCGAAGTTTGCAAGAGGGTATCGCGCTTCATACATTCCTCATACAACATACCTAGTCCGCATATTTCGGACAATATCGACGACAACCTTCCCAAACAAGTGAAAATGTGTGAAATGCAGACTTTCGTGTTCTCGATTTGACATCAGATTACCCGCTAGAGCCATTTCTCTTTAAACTCGGTCGTGGGGCAAGATGGCGGCCGATTTCCCGTATTTTGACTGGGCACAGAAAATTAAAGATTTGAGCAAATTAAAAAATTTTTGCACAGAAATACTCCAACAAATAAGCTAATTTCGTTAAGCGAGAAAAAATCTTTGGGTTTAGGTGCACTTTAAAGTGCCCTTGAGACGAAAATTGACCATTTTATCTTGGCCTAAATTGTTTACACAATGTTGAATTGTGTAAACAATTTCCTGACCCTTTTTTGCCATTTAAAACTCAAAACAAACCTTCGATGACCAATTATTCCGCTTCAAAGTCGTTCAAAATCGTCGGCCATTGCTGAAAAAATGTTCCAGCCGCGCCGAGCCCGCAAAAACGTCATCATGACGTAAAAGGCTCAAAAGACTTATGCTTTGCTTTGTCACAACTCTCTTTGTTCGCTGCACAGAGAATCACACATATTACTTTTTAGAGAACTGCGTCGTTGTCAGTCGGGAAATGTCGACTTTTTCAGACGATGAATTGTCCCAGAAATCATCTGAAGCTTCCGTGGATAGTTTGGCTTCTAGGTTTTCTTACCGATTTTCTGCCTCAACTACAAAGTTCATTCCACAAAAATATCTCTCACATGTGGGACATCAAAAACGTAGCGGTGACGACTCTATCACACTACGTATGCGTAATTTGTATGAGCATGCACAGACACTTCATTGTCTTTCTGTCCCACAAATCAAAACGTATCGGTGACGTTTTAATCCCATAATAAAACGATTCTAATACACTACGCATGCGTAAAGTTTTTGAGCATGCGCAGACACTTTTACGTTACCTGTCCCACATGGATGGGACTCAACATACGGTTTCATATATATACCTCAACCATCTTTCATCAACATGACGAGCTTCTGCGACGAACCAAACCACGGTGGGTCGACTTGACATCGACCAGATCGCAAACAGAGTCCTTAAGCGGTGACGTCACGTTTCCATGGTACTAAAAATCTCAGTTCCAAACAAGCGCCCATTCGATTCAAAATGGCGACATTATCCATCGCTTCGCTTTTTTCTTTCTTCTCAGAAGAAAAGAAATCTATAAAAAAGGGGGAAAACCACTTTAAGTCAGATCACATTGAAGCATTTACTTACCAGCAGGGTGTTTTACGAGGAGAAGTACACGCAAGCATGAAACAAAAGGTTTATAAAGTGACGGTGAGTTGTTATTCTTTGCATCATCGATCTTTTACTAGTAGCATCTTGCCGAAAAAACCGTTTCTATTTGCCGAACTAAATGCCATTAATCTTGACATCTTGCAGATTTATTTGGATGAAGAACATGAAATAAAATCAACCGAGTGTGAATGTCCAAGAGGCGTGTTTAAATGCAGTCACGCAGCAGCCCTCTTTATTCACGGTATTCACAAACTGAGCCGAACCGACGTCGAATGCCAGTGGCGGAAACGAAAGTCAAATACATCGCTTTCAACTCAAGCGGTCACAGAAATGTTCCCCCCGCCTAAAAGGTATTCTGCTCTGTCGAGAAAGCCTACACAAGCTGACCGTTGCGCGTTGTACGAAGACCTGAAGGAATATGGGCGGTTTACGGGGCTCTGCTGGCTAATCAGCCCTGAGCCACCTATTACTAACCAGCTTCCTTTTCCAACCATAGAAGAAATTATTTTCTCTGACGAGTTTCTTCAAGCCACTGGGCGTCAGCAGCAGCTGGACTGTTTGGTTCGCCTTTCCAGATTACAAGAAACGGACATTTTAAGGGTTAGCGAATTAACTGCTGGCCAGCGAGACAACCCGGCCTGGTTTTTGGCGAGAAGGGGCCGCCATACAGCCAGTAACTTCGGCTCTGTCCTAAAGGCAAAGAGGATCACTCCTTCACTTATTAAACGTCTTCTCGGGGAGTACGACCTATCAAGGGTAAAGGCAGTGCAATGGGGAATAAATAATGAAGAGGAAGCCGTCAAAGCATTCACCCTGAAAACAGGGTTGGCAGTGAAAGGAACTGGAATCTGGTTTCATTCATCTGGAATTCTTGGTGCATCTCCAGATGGTATCATTGATGAAGGAACTGTTCTTGAGGTGAAGTGTCCGTACACGGAACGGAACCTAACAGTAGCAGAGGCAGTGGAGTCAGCAACATTTTGCCTTGAAAAATGTACAAGTGGACAGGGCTACGCCTTGAAAAAAGACCATGTTTATTGGCACCAGGTCCAGGGAGAAATGTACTTCTCACGTAGGAGGTTTTGTTATTTTGTGGTATGGACCACAAAGGATATAGCTATTGTAAAAATAAAAAGAGATGAAGAATGGGTGGCAAACATTCCTGTCTTGACCCAATTCTATTTTGATAATATATTCCCTAGAATAGTGGAAGGAGAATTGTAATTTGCTAATTATGGTCTAGCTCTCTTCCTTTACCCTTTGAATGCCAAATGTCAAGATTAAGTTTTAGACTGTTTTTGTTGCCCAAATGAACACGAGGGCGTGATTTTCTCTAGTAGTCAAATAAAAAAAGGCTTGTTAATGAACGATTTGTTTTAAAAAATAATGATACTCGTCGGTTTTCAGTCCTCAAATTGACCTACCACTACTAGTTTGGTGTGAGGGAGTTGTGGTAACAGGCTATACATATATTTGCATTTTTATTAATAAACACAAGGATAACATGGTATTATTTAAAAGACATGGAAAAATGGTACATCATTTAATGTTGTTTTACTGGGGGGAAGGGAAACTCCCATATAAAAGTGATGGGATGCTCATGGGAAATGTTCAGAAAGACCCCTTAAGGGTAACTGTGGGCAGTACTTGCTTTTATTTTTATCCCCAAAAAGACATCCATTGTAAAACATATGTCAAAACTTCTTTTAACTTCTGTTCTCCTAAACATGATAAAAGAATTCTCGCAGTGATCTAATTTGACACCCTAT